>NC_080030.1:45446615-45749645 GCF_030020395.1 Manis pentadactyla
GCTAGAAAATTCTTAAAGAGAAAGCCTAGCTGATTTGCTTTGCTCTGCACAACTTACTTTGCTTAATATAGCCTCTGCTATGGTTTTATTCTAAGCACAAGTTGTCTGCTGATCTCTCATGAGAATTTCCTATTACTTGGCCCTTGGTCTGAAGAGAGAATTGGCAATTTAAGTTCAGACTCTGGCTCGTTTCTTGAGTGTCTCTAGATATAACATTCTATTCTTTATTCCTTATTTACTTTGCAATTCAGAAATCTTCCACCTGCTTGAACATGCTATTTTGATACCTACTTAAATATTACACATAAATATTTATATAAACCAAATATTTTGTCCAAGAATTTAATTTTCTTTAACCTCTCTTTGTGTTATTCTTCCATGCCCATGCAAGGCACCGGGTTCAACACTCAGACCCTGCACGGAGAGCGACCCAGATGATCGCCTCAATTTTGTGGCAGGGGCTTCCCAGCACTGGTACCTCTGGTTTCTCATCACGCAGAAAAGAGTTTCCTGATCCACTATCATCTGCTTCGTATCTTGGCTGGATTTACCCCAGGAGGAGCAAGCAGCAGTGGGGGAGTGCCCATTTACATGCCTAACTTGTAAATAACAGTCATAAAACCAGGAAAATGCACATATACCACTAACTTGCACATCAACTTCATAAATCTACAGCTATTCCAAAAAGAGGAAATTAAGGAAATACCTTCATGGGTGTCTATGTGACTATTTCCCCAGATCTGAAAAGCACTGGCCTTACGAATTTGCTCATTGTTTTTAAAAATCACACTCTTCATTCAATCAGTGCACACTGAACTGAACTCCTGCTACAAGCTGCCACTGGGACCTTTTTGTCATTCCTACAAGAAAGCAGAGGGACCTTATTCTGTGGGTCTAAGGCAGCCATAAGGACACATCAATTTATGCTTGACTCTTCTGGTCAGTGTTAAGGTAATCTCTTTCCCGTAAGAAGAAACAAAGGTAATTGAGAGTAAGGAAGGGAAGGGAGAAGCACTCAGCACCTACCCCGTGTCAAGCACTGGACCAGGAGCTGTGTGCGCATACACTGCAGAACTCTCAAGCCTCTTACTATAGGAGGTATTTATTTTTCCCAGTTTATGGGCCAGAATAGAAAGCTCTGATGAGTTTAATAGCTGTTGAAGATCACTGTCCATGCTACACGGCAGCTTAGATTTTTAAGACTCACTACAGGAAAAAGTCACCCAGATGATGCTAGAATTTGAACTGAGATCTGGGCAACCCCAAAGTAAAAACTCAATTCTTATTGTTTTTGTTGCTGATTTCACAACACCAAGGCACTGTAATTTTCTCTGGATTGAGAAACTGCTTGAGTGCAGCTCTTCCATGTGGCTGTAGCTGCCTTTGGTGAGCAGGAGCCTTAGGCAGTCCCTATGCCGAGAAATGTTTTATGTGAATAAAACCTTTCCTCATCTTCAAAAATTAAGTTTTAAGATGAACTGAAAAAGGTTTTGCTACAACACTCCAGATCCCTCAATAGGTCGAGGTAAAAGTGTCATGAATCTCTCTTGATGTTCCAGGAAGTGTAAGTCAAGATAATCCTCTAGTTTTGATAACATATCCATCCCTCAGCTACTTCATTTACCTTAAAAAATTAAGGATATCATGAATGTTAGATAAATGAAAAAACGCTGTGAAAAAATTACTCTTAAGAATAATTATTTCCACATATAATTCATGGTAAGACTGCTTACTTCCTTTCTCTTATATTCTCTCACCTCATCTTGATTTAATGCAAAAGCATTAATGGGCTTCCTTCAATACTTCTCTGCTTAGTTTTTTTTCTTCTGCCAACTTTAGGCAAGATGTCTTTAAAAATCCACTGGCTATTTCACCCTTCTTGATTGTGACTCTTAATTTAGGTAGAGGATTGTTATTTTTAAAATCCAACAGTAGATACCAAGAGAAGATTTGAATTTGGCAAGATGACAGAAGTTAGACTTTACACAAATAGAAAATGGAACTTGAAATGACCAGAGTCCTTTTTTTTTTTTTTTGGTTGCAGTAGATTTGATTGCATGCATAATGCCCATGATGAAAATAACGGATTTGTCATAAATTGGGTCCTTTCTAGCAACAGTTCAACAAATGCATGTAAATGTATATCCGTGAAATAAATCTGCCAAAGATGCTGCACCCGGAAATGATACACAGGAAGCCATTTATTATCACAATAAATTATATCTAGAATCTATACAGACCCCCCCCCCACTCAAAAAGAAACCCAGCTTGGAAATCATAAAGACATTATTCCCTTGAAAAAAAAATGACAAAAGGTTGACTGGAGTAGATCCTTATGAAACTGCAAGCTATGTAGACTTTAAAGGACAGTTTATACATGCTTTTAGAGTTTAGTTTCCTTGCATATGTATTTAAGGGTGAGACTGATTTTACCCCATATCTAAATTAATCTCTAGAGGTAGCTAAATTATGCAAACCTTAGGTTTTTAAAGCAGTATTGTGATAAAAATCATCCTTGGAGACCTTAACTGCCTACCCATTCCTAAAGAGCAGTAACCACCAGGAAGAAATGAATGTCAATTTCTTTTCCTCTGAGACTTTCTTACTCTGAGCATCACAATACTGATGTGACCTTACATCTCCTATGTACTTTTAAGTAGTGTAGGGAGATTCTGTAATACAATATTGCTCAGAAGCTCTCAAAAGCTGTTGCATGTCTGTATCTTCTCTGAAGATCTCTTTTCAACTAAATTTTGGGTCTCATCAACATGGCTGTGTTTTCTAAGCAGAAAGTAAAAGTAAACACCAAAGGCAAGAGCAATAGTAATTAGAAAAACTCCAGATTCGTCTTAATTTCCTCTTCCCACTTCATTCTACTCTCCTTTTTAGCTGCGGCTATACAGGGGCTCTTAATGCCCACTGCCACTGCCCACCTCCATGTCCCATTTCAGGCCTGAAGTAGGAAACCTGGGGAGTGAGATAAAGTACCCATGAGTCTCCAGGCAGAGAAGAAAACTAGCCATCAAGGTAAATACTGCCTGCTCAGCTCAGTCAGAGCAAGACACTCTTTTTGGTCTTAATATTGAACTTGAGCCAGATTAAATTGACAGGGAAGAAATGTTCTTCCCTTGGTCATGTTTCTTAATTGATTAGCTTTATGACTATAGTTATATATGAAGTAGCTATAGAAAGTATCTTAACAAAAGAGTTTCCTCACCAAACTATTCTTCATAGAATTTTATGAAATATCACAACCTATGAAAACAGCGTTCTCTATAAAGTGAAAAAAAAATGTATGCTAAAATATGAAAGTAAAGCTACTATTCGCAAGTTAAAGGTTCACCTGGAAATGATGTAATTATTAGCTACTGCCAGAAACCTGCTTTTTGTCTTGTGTTACACTTAAAATTGTTATTATTCAGATGCCTTAGCCAACCTCATTTATTTTCATCAAGAATTCATAGAATAGAGGGGAGAATCCCAAAATATGCATAAGACTGTATCTTGCAATGGTATGTCTTTTAAAAATGAACTCAGCACTTCATTTGTGGTATTTCATGGCCTCATTTCTAGCTCTTACAAGTTAGTTATCCAGTGCACTAAGTTGATTATTCCAGAATTTTTCCAAGCAAAAAGTTAAGCTGATGAGCATTTCCAGGGTCAGCATCCATGTCCCTTTTTGAAAGAAGTTTCTAAATATGCCCTTTTCCAGTCTTCAGGCACCTCATCAGTCCTCCACGAGTTCTCAAAAATGATATCTAGCGGTTCTGTGATGACTTCGGCCAATTCATTAAGTACTCTAGGATGCCAGCCATTGGGACCTGTGGATTTGAACATATCTGGGTTATTTAAGTTCTCTTTACCATCCTTCCCCTAGTTCATCATGGATTCCTGCTCTAATTTCCAACCATACTAGTCCTTTTCTGATTACCACACAGATGTTAGAAAAAGAGCTTGAAGCCTCTGCTTTATCATCTATCGAGTTTCTTTTCAAAGCTAATTGAGTGAAAAATGTATTTCATACTTCTCAAGCCTATGTTTTGTTTAAAAAAGTTCTGCTTATTTTTCCTTTTGTGTTTCTTACAAGAAAAGGAAAGTAAAAACAAAAACTAAATCAAGTGTATCTTGGAATAGTTTGCCTTCCTAAGTCACATCACTCACTCCTACACTTCAGCATCCACAGTAATAGAGTAACAGTCAACACACAGCGAGACATTCTAAAGGCTACCTGTCTCATGCTAGGAGGGTACAGTTATATTCAACTTGGAGCTGCAAGTGCTAATTCAAAATGCACCTTCTGAAATAAAGAAGATTAAGAGTCCTCTTTAATCATAATCATTTGTATGCGCAAATTGTAACTTTTTCACATAGGCACTTAAAAAAGCATAGTTGCACACGAGCTGGAAAGAGATTAATCAGGATTTCTTACAAAGCAGTAACCTGGTGGAATTCATTTGCTGTTGTGCGGTCATTTGTGTCAGTGTTCAGGAACTGGCAGAATGCTAATTATCTCCAAGCTCTGATAGGTGGTGACAGTTTTAACCCCTTCATTGTCAGGGATTCCTCTGAAATTGAGACAGCAATAGAGTAGAGTTTCTGCCCATCTGCACGGCTGTGCCCTTGCGCACATCCCCAGGACAGAGCTAGAGCAGACAGAGACTAAGCAAAGGAGAATGCAAAGGAAGAACGACTCTTTTCCCTGACTTTAATATGACAGGCACACTGTGCTGCTCAGATTCAACTGTTTACTGGTTCTATTTTGGTTTTTAATTTGAAAAGCTTCTGAAAGAGGTTGAATCGATGTTGTTCTCTTTTGGCTTGGATTCCCGGTCTCTCTCTCTCTCCAACCTTACCCCCAGTTTTATTTCTTGAGGCTTTGTAAGTGCAAAAAAAGTCATATTGCAGACATAATTAAAAGACTTTTAAAAAACAATTCTGCATATTTTCTCTAGGGCACAACAATTTGTTTGAGCACATGCCTTTTTCACCCTTGCTCAAATAGCCACCTGCTGATGGCAATATGTTAACTAATATGTCATTGTTCATTAGTTTGGGTAATATCATCTGGCAACTGCATCTAAATGGATATAAAGTATTACCATCCATGCTCAGGAAGTTTCTTTCTCCAGGTAATCAAGCTCTTTTCAGACCTTTTCTTATTCTGTATTACTAAGCAATAATATCTTACTACTAATTAATATATTCAGACAGTCACTCAAATAAACCTGTATGCAAGCCAATACCTCTTATTAAAATCAGCTCCTGTTATGAACTGTGAAAAAGTAATGTTCAATCTATTCTGACAAACTGAGTTTTTTGGCGGGGAGTAGAGAAGAAGGAAGTCACCTTAATATAAAGAAGGCAAAACTGTTTGGTTTTTAATGCTATATATATATAATGAATAAATGAAAAGGCATTATACTGAAAATTATGTTGATGATATTCTGCAAGATAATGCCATCTCTACCAGAAAAACCAGAAAGAGCATCAGAGAACAGCATTAGGGGTTACTAAGACCACAAGGAGACTTCAGCTAGGATAGGAAAGCATCACAAAAGGAGGAGGCAGCATTTTGAGGGCGTGCTTATTAAAATGAAAGATTCTCCAATGTCTGCATCATGATAGATACAGCTCTGTCTGAAATCAGGATCATAGCCTCACCTCCCTTTAGAGATCATTTTATTCTAAGACTCTTTAAAAACACAGAAAATGCCTTTTGACAGGTTATCACCCAGCAAGCCAGACACCCTTCACATCAAACCCTCTAAACATGGGAACCATGACATCATTCACAAGCCTAGCATCAAGCTAACAGCCTCAGAAACCTCTTGTGCTTTGGTTCAACAAAAACAAATCACATTCATTAAACAAGCCAGCCTTGCAATTTGCTATTTTTCATTCTTGGGGGAAGAGGGTGTGAGGCAGACAAACAAGATTTCCACAACTGGGTCATGCAGAGTTTCAAGATGTGAGCGCAGTAGCAGAGAACAGTAATTAGAGAAGCCCATGTTGCTTCATGATCATAGGAAATGTTAGTGATTTCCCTGTTAGGAACACTCCTCATTCACACACATCGTGATGTCCCTGCTCCTGCGCCTGCTCCTGACAAATTCCAGTCTTCACGTGGAATAAAAATGAACAAATTTTAAGATTCTGACCAGCTTTCAGGAAATAACCAGCTGAAAACAAGTTTTGTGGGCAAACGGGCATTGCCACTCTGGCCTCAGTTCACAGAGCTGCTGCCCCTTGCCTCTAAATGAGCTGGCATTCTCCTGCAAAGAAAAAATCTGTTTTATCACTCCACCAAGAAAAATAATGATCTGTTCACATGTGTTCATAGTCTTCTTTGGATATAGTATGAGGTTGACTTAAAAATGATGAAAATTGCCTCAAATCTGTCCTTCCTTAGAATTCATGAAAACCAAACTCTGGAACAATAAACAGCAAGTTATATTTGTGGTTCTATTAATCCTCCTGAAGTGTTGCTCTTTTTAAAGACAGAGTTTGTAAAAAATGAATGCCAGCAGTTTATAATGTACCGAATTATATCTCCCTGTTTCTGGGGAAACACCACTAAAAGCTTATACCCCAGTTTATCCAATTCTCCCCCTACCTGCCTTTGATCATAGGGTTACTATGTTAGGGCCACACAAACCTAAGTCTTGGGCCTGTGACTTCCTCAGTTTTATTTGTTCAGGCTGTTCTGGGTGTGTGAGTGGGGTGGGGGGAACTCATTTCACAGGTATTTGGCAATTCTAATCTACCTTAGAGTTCCCTTCTGAGAAAGAGGAATAGGCAGAAAAAAATTATTTAATGAAAAAGGAACTATTATCCTGTGGTTAAAAATTAAGATTTATGAGATTACATTTTTTCTCATTCTTATTTTTAACTGACTTCAAGTCTGTTACTTGTTTCAGCTTGTGATTTCCCCAATTAAAAGCAATCAGAGTTAAATGCAGGCTAAACCATTTAGAAGTTATTTCTCCATTGTGATATTACTCTAAAGGCTATAGCTCCATTACAGATGTGGAAACATTAGACATAAATTCTCCACATTTGGTTGCTGGGATAAAAAAATAAAACTGGTAACTATGTTTTAATAGTCCATGCAATTTCCTTACAATTAGGGGAGCAATTACCTCATAGGAAAATATTAATTAAGAATGACAGTACAGACACTGCTTTCTCCTCCTACAAGGGGCACAAAGCTGAACCTCTGGTTGGTTGATGACAAGACACAAGGTTTTTCTTACCTCCTGGCTTTCTCAGGCTAAATCTACCAACACTCAGCCATGCCACACAGCCTATCATGATGGGACCGAAAGAGGCTGGGAATGTGCTCAGACAGAGGGGGCGTAAGTATAGCCTCATTTTATCTGTGAACTTCTCCAAGGGTAGAAACCACATTTTATACTTCTTTGTAGCTCCTGCAGGAACATTATATATGTATATACATATATATATACATATATATATACATATATATATACATATATAATGTCACATAGTACTACCTCTGATTAATTGCATCATCCACACTGTAATTTTATATATAGTTTATCAGTAAACTAAGTTCCTATTGGGAAATTTTAGTCTAAGAAGTCAGATGGGAGTATATTTTCCTTTGCCTATACAACAGAGAAAAAATGCCAATATATGTTCACCAAACCAATATGTATCTTAACAGTCGTCTTTCAGTTCCTTGAAAGGCGTGTGAGGGTCCCCTCTTAGCTGCTGCGCTGGGAAAGGCCAGGGCCCCCCCCAGACCCCGAGAAGCTGGAGGATGCAATGTTATGTGAGGCTATTAGCTGGCATGAGTGTCCTTTTCCCTGCCCAAAGGAGTCTTAGAGAGTAGATTTCCTAGGGATGCTATAGACTAAGAAAATGTTTGACCTACTCCAGAGCGATTTATGTGTATACATACATTCTTTACCTCAAACACAAATACCCAAATGCTGTTTACCCGAATACCAAATACCCATGAACTGTTCTGCACCACTATCCTTTCTGTCTTCACCCACGGCGCATCCTTGGCAAATACTGATTTACTATCAAGTTCCTGCAACAAACTAAGTGGGTTATAAAAAACTACACTGCTTCTCACTACCTCCTCTCGACCCACATGGCTTCTAATCTTCACTCAGGACTCACCTGCCAGTTTTCAGCAGAAGGAAAGTATACCGAAGAGGCTGGGAATTTTCCTACCTGCTTATCATTCAGAAAACTCTCAGGAACAAATTCAGAGGTTACAAGACAACAGCCTCCTTGTTTATGTTGTCCTCCAGGCAGTAACCGATGGCCTCATTTTTCTAACAGAAGAGATATGTAAATTCCTGATTTCTTGAAAGTACTTCGCTATACTCATCACTGAATATTCTGCATATGCCAAGTCCCCACACCTAGAACAACCCAGAGGGTTCTGGTCCACAAGTGGTAGCAAGCTCCAAGAGGCCACGTTCAGTTGGAGCCGTGTCTTATCTCTACCAGACAGAAATTACTGAGATTTAACTACTGGGAATTCTGTATTGTTCTTTTAATCATTTCATAATAAATAACAGCTGGTCACAACATGAAGCTAGAGCTAGGTCACCACCCTTTCAAGAAGTTTAATAGGACAGCTAAGGAGGCAAAATGGCAGCTGCAAGGGAGTGATGTGAAGAACACAGAGGGAGCTTGGGCATATTTACAGACTGAGAGGAAGGAGTCCATGCAAAGAGACTATTTACAAGAAGACAAAGGTGTAATTATGGACCATGCCTGTTACTTGGGCCAAGAGGAGATACCCAGGTTGGAGCGGACAGGGGTAATTCCTCATCAGGGGAACAAGAACATATGGGCAAAGATGCCAACACATTTTGAGATCCGGGAGAGGGAGGGAGGAAGCTCATGTGCAGTGACTCCTAGTTCTCAGCCCTGACCAAGCCCAGGCGATCTGCAGAGTGGGGGGCGAGAGAGGCAAGGGGCCAGTTTCAAGGAGGGGAAAGAAGCCTGAAAGGCCAAGGGGACTGTGCCGTGAAGGCCATCTGACAACTGTAGAAGGACACTGGGTGGACTGGACAGCATGGACTGAGAGTGAGTTGGGCTTATAGGGTTTTCTATATTATGCTCCGAAGTCTCCAAATACCACCCTGAAGAGTGATCAAGATACAGGCCTATAAACATGCAACACAAGTCGAGAGCAGAGATACTGATAAAAGCTAGACTATGCTGCATATTCTAGTCGCATACCAGTGTTTTGTCCTGCCCAGCAGCTCTGAAACATATTTGGTAGGTCTTTTGATAAAATAGTCCTGTTGCTGACTATCTTGGTCTGTTTGGGCTGCTGGAAAAGAATACCACAGCTCAGGTGGATTATAAACAACAGATTACCTCTCAATTCCAGAGACTGGGGAGACAAAGATCAAGGTGCCCACAGGTTGCGTCTGCTGAAGGCACTCTTTCTGGTTCACAGACACCATCTTCTCACCGTGTCTTCACACGGCTGAGGGGTGAGGCAGCTATCTGGGCCTCTTTTATAAAGATGCCAATCCCATTCATGCAGGTTTTACCCTCATGACCTAATCGCCTTCCAAGTTCTCCGCCTCCTAATACCATCATATCAGGGCTTAGGTTTCAACTATGAATTTTGGGCAGGGCACAAACATCCAGTCTACAGCACTGTCTGTCTAACCACTTCATGGGCTGCTCCTGCAAGGGTTCCCAACTCTCTGTTCCTCCCTGTCTCTCTCTTACCTGCCCACTCTTAGTAAAATCATATATTACTATATACTAATGGCCTTCGAAATCACAATCAGCACTAATCTGCTCTTATTACAATTATCAATATAACTGCCATAACACTATGTTTATAGTACATAGTGTCACACTATGATTATTGTTGGGCAGAAAGACAGATACGAGCAGGATGAAAGAAGGTGGGGCCCATCAAGAACTCAGGGAGTTCATCTCTGAATCTGGGCTGACCTTGAGACTTGCTCTGGCTAATGCAGGTGAGGTAGGACAGAGACCAGGGACAAGCATCATGATTAATTTTCCCCAAAAAAATGCCAGGATTAGCATAATAAGAACAGGAGAGACTTTTCTTAAGGCTAAGAAACCACTCCTTGAAAAGCCAGCCTGAGGAAAAAAAGGGGTTTCCTGATCCCCCAGCTCAGTCATAGCAACAAGTCCTAGGCAACCAGGTGGACTTCCTCCTTTCCAGGCTTATAATCTCTGGACGCTGCAATCCAAGCAGTTTTCCTCTCTTGGAGTCCCTCCTAATTAGTAGGAGGTCTTTTTCTCACTCTTTATTAAAAGCTCTGCTGGTTGCTCTGTACTCTTGTCTGTTGGCTTCATTCATCATTGCCTCCAAGACACAATCCCAGGAAAAACAGCATCACAGAGTAACGTTATGACTACCTGCTTGCTCTGGCAACAATAAACAACTACTACTGCTTATTGAGCAACCTCCCTCTGTGCCAGAGACTGTGCTAAGAACGTCCTATATTTATACATCATCTCCTCTACTTCTCACCACAAGTCACTGTGATGGCTATCATGGACCCAGTTTTACAGATGAGGAACCTGAAGCTTTAAAGTGTAAATGACCTGGCTGGGTCAAAGTGCTACTCTATGGCAGGGAAGTTCTGTCCAAAAGTGAAGTTCAACCTTGTAAAAGTACATATGCACTCCCAATCACTTTTTACTGGGAACATATAATAATTGGATAGTATTCCCCAAAATTCACATCCTCCTGGAACCTCAGAATGTAAACTTCAAAATCTATAAAACAGCTTTTGTAGATGGTTCTGTCTCTTGAGATGAAATCTCCCTGGATTTAGGGAGGACCCAAAATTCAGTCACTGGTGTCCTTATAAGAAGAGGAGAGGACACAGAGAGACACACAGAGAAGAAGGCCCTGTGAAGACAGAGGCGGAGAATAGAGTGATATGGCTGCAAGCAAAGTAATACCAGGAGGCGCCAGATGCTGGAAGAGACCAGGAAGAGTTCTTCCCCAGAGCCTTGGGAGGCAGTACGGCCTTGCTGAGACCTTGGTTTCCTATGTCTGGATCCCCAAACCATAAGACAATACATTTCTGTTGTTTTAAGCCACTCCATTTGTACTTTGCTACAGTAGCCCTTGGAAACTAATACAGAATCCTTTCACAGAAGTATATAATTTCTTAAATGCTTTTAGGAATATTTTTAATCATTTCATTGTTTTTGGCAATACACACAAATGTGATTTTAAGCAAAAGGTATTTTATTTTTATTCAGAATATTAAATGTTGTGCATAATGCTTACTTAGATATATTTAATACCATCCATAATATGTAAGAAAAGTTTTGACCTCTTCCTATTAAATAATGCAAACTGTTTGAATTATGTAAGAAAAATGTGATTTACAAAAAAAATTTACAAAAAAAATACATTGTGTTTATACATAGACTCCATGTATATTAAAATGCAGACTGAGATTTATTTGGTACAGCATCAAAAATTGAAAACTATCAGCATTTGGGATGATTGTTTTTTCTTTTGCTTAATGTCCATTGGTTTATTTTTTACCTGATTATTTACAATCTGCTTTAAATTGCAAGATCAGAAGGTTTCAGTGGTTATTTGCAACCACTTCTCTATAATAATATACTATATTTATGGTATTTTTATTTCTAGTAAGTTGAAATTGAATGTAATTGCCAGTATTTTTCTGTTTTATTATCAGTTATTGAAGAATGAGAAAGATGTTAATGTGCAACATACATATGTTTGAGCTCTATGAGGTTTTTTTTTTGAAAGAAGAAAATATTTAAATAATTTTCATTGATATATTTACAGATACATAATGAAATAGTCACTATTCCCATCCTGGAAAAAATGTTTGACTCCTCTAATAGCTCAGAAGCCTCCAGCGGCAGTTCTCAAGCATTTGGTTCTAGGAGCCATTTGCATTTTAAAAAAACACTGAAGATCCCAAAATGCTTTTGTGTATATATGGGTTATAACTATCAATATTTACTGCATTTGAAATTATGACTGATATTTGATATTATGATTTTAATAATAATTAAAATATTATTTTAAAACCAAACTGTAAATGTATTACATATGAACATAAATATTTTTATAAAAGTATATTCTTCTGAAAAATAGCAAGAATCATGGCATTGTTTGCATTTCTGCCTACCTCTTTAATGGCTGGCTTGATAGACTACTGGGTTCTCACATCTACATTTGCTCTGTGGCAATATGTTTTTTATTCAAAGAATATGAAGAAAAACATCTGGCCTCACACAGATATGTCATTAGAAAAAGGAAGAATATTTTAATAGCTTTTTTAGATGGATAACTGTAGATATTCTTTTTGTTACCATGCCAAAAAGTAACAGTTCCTTAAAGTCAGTTGCAATGTGAAAATTAAAACCATGTCAATGAACTTTTTGTACACTAATACACTAAAATCACTGGTCTACCTTCTATTGTTAATGGATCTCTTCCCATACATCATTTGGTGACATCATGCATTTGGTCAGCTGGAAAATACTGTGTTCCTGAGTTAAGCAGCTCTTCATTATTCCATATCAAAAAAGTCACATTTGTTAACATCAACACCCATCTCATAAAAAAAAAATCTTTCAAGTATCAGGAAGCTGTCAAGTTCACTGTAGCAGAAACAAGTTTTCAAGAAATGTAATTTTCCTTTGGATACCCAAATTTTATCATTAATAACAAATACTGCCAATTGTTTTTCTTGAAATGTCAGGTTCAGCTTATTCACTTTCAAGAAATGATCTACCAAATACCCAAGTCTAAATAACCACAGTTTGTTCCCTCAACTGTTCTCCCAACTGAAAACGATGTTCCATGAATAAAGCAGCTAGTTCAGCAAGCAGCTCAAACAGTAGCAGAAGTCATTTGCAAGGAGACAAAGTTCACAGACCTCCATTTGCAACAGAGGTCTTGATGAGTATGTAGGGGAGGAAAAAAAAATTTCCCTGTACCCTTCTATGTTCTTGGCTGAGAGACCCCCAGTAGTCAAAAAGAGATTAACAGGAGAAAAACATATTTAATTTTGTATGTACAGGAGCTTCAGAGATAGGATACCAAAAAAAGTGACCAAAGCAGGCAGTGTTTATGCCTTCTAGACAAAGAAACAATAAATTTGTGAAGAACTGGCAAGACTAAGAAGTTCAGGTGTCGGGTAGTAAATTAGTAAAGAGGAAGTGGTTTGTTTATTCAGCCCTGTCAGCCTCGAATTCCCTAACTCTGGGGATGAGGACATCTTCATCCTTCCTTGTGCCAGGAGGGCATCTTTTACACGGGACATTTACTTTCTAACTCCAGAGGGACAAAAGACAGACTGTCCTTTTGCATTCGTTGTTTCTATGTATGTCACTTTAATTCAAAGTATCAATACGCCAAAGTGGCATATTCTGGGGTGGCCTGTCTTAAATCCCATCAACTAGTTCTCATTTGGTCACATAGAATATTTTTTTAAAAAAGACCCATGTACTCAAAGGCTGACATTTAGTAAGCTTAATTTCTGCTGTTCCATTAAGGAAATTTTGAGGGAAATGTCTGTTTTTGATGTGTGTACAGGTGAAGAATACAATAAGCGCTAATACACTTCGGTACCACTGCCTCGATTGGCACTAATGTGCCAGCATTGTTACTACTGTGGCTTTTGTGCTATCAGTGTAAATGTCCACATGGTGAAAAGGCAAACAATGTATTGTTATGAAATAATTACTACCTCAAATAAAAAGGGTCTCGGGGACCCCCAGGGATCTGTGGATCACACTTTGAAAACCACTGCTCAATGCCTCTTCTAGAGGCAAAAGTCAAGGTAGTGATCACAACACCGGAACTGGCAAGTCTCAGAACAACTCATCAGTCTGGAATAGGATGCTGCCCTTTGAAATGATAGCTCCTTCCTAACAAATGGTCTATATTCACCCTCCAGGCTCAACCCCATGAAACTAGAAGGTCTGGAGCCTTCCTGACAGAAAGGTGAGCTGACTTTCCTCCCCTGTCTGCTGAGAGGATTTGCAAAAATAGCTTGGCTGGTTGGGGAAAAACACTTCTCTAAGGACCACACTTGCCACCCTTGAGGGTAACTACAGCCTTTGAGGTTGCTCACAATTCTGAGCACAGCCGATGTCTCCTGGCAACCAGTCCCAGCCCCCGAACCCTGAAGCACAGCCTCCACTGGGCCTTGACCTCACCTGCCAAACTGGAACGGGCAGGGAAGGAAAGCATCTGTCATAATCCTCTTTAGCAATTCCCTGCGAAGCCTGTTTGCTTGGTAGGTGGCACCCAGAGAGAAGGACTCTTCCGGGGTCTGTGTTACTGTCTGTCACTCTGCCACTTTGGTTTCAGCAGGGGAAAAGAGGGACACCTTTAAATGTCTCATGAAGGCCACATACTCTGATGCCATCATTCTGGGCTTCAAGAACCAGCGGCTAATAGTTTTAAAGGAATAGTACTTATAAACTCATCTGAATAATCTACAAGATGTTGGCCTCGTCCAGATGAGTGCCGAGGACACGCAAAGGGGTTGCGTGAAGCAGCAAAACATGAACTAGGACTGAGCTCCTTCATGGTTCCTGCAGGTCTTCACCAGACATACTTTGTTATGAAATGATAGTTCTGGAAGGTTTGGGAGCAAAGCCTAGGTCAAAGGACCTCACAGTTACTGTACAAGGTGGCCTGAGGGCCCTGTGTCCAGAGGAAGCCCAGAGTAGCTCTGTGTGTGGAGAGGGAGGAGTGAGAGGTGGCGGGATGGGGCGCAGGGATGGAGGACAGTGGGATATACTACCTCAGACCAAACCAGGCTACCCTTGGCAGCTGCTGCATCCATCCTGCCAGGATGCAAGCACAGGGCTAGAGATCCCGGCTCAGACTCTGGAATGAAACACCTGGGTCACTGCTTCCTGGATGGGTGGCCTTGGGCACAATACTTAACCCAACTGCTCTGTGCTTCAGTTGCCCAGCTATGCAATGGGAAGAGCAGTACCTGCCTATGTCACAAAGGGGTTGTTAGGAGGATTAAATGAACCAACATTTGTAAGACTGTTTAGAGCAGTATCCGGCACAGTGCAAGCCTATATAAGTGTCTGGGTGATTTTTCTAACACCTGCCCCATAAAAGGCATGGAATTCTATTTCTTGTTCAACCACAGAGTGATATAAACCCACCCCTAAGGAGGCATAGATACTTAGGATCATCTTCAGAACAAAAACATAATGTATGTGTGGCAGCATTATTAAGTTAGTCATCCACAAATGTTATTAGAATAAATCATGAATAATGTGCATGCTTTAAGCACTGTCTAGCCATTAACTTTTAAAAGTTTCATTTAGCTTTGTGAAGCGTGTCCTATAGAACATAACTACCATCGTAGTAGTTCTCAGCTTGTTCACACATAAAGACCTGTTTAATTGTTTTAGAAATATAGACCCTTCCTTCCCCTGCCAGGGCACGTGCATGTCTATGCACACACGCACATATAGAAAAAGGAGTAACTTTACTTTTATATTTTTTTTACTTTTTTCCTTACCTTTTCTTCTGCCCTTTAATTAAGAAAAATTACTGCTTTAAAGTGACCAATAATTGAACAACACCTTCAAATATACTTATACAAAACATCATTTATATAGAGATCACTGACCATGGCTGGTATCCAGATAGGTTCCAGGACTCTTGGATTCATTCCTCAATTCCTCAAGAGTCCGTGCTCCTTGGATGAGGAGCCTCTTTCCCAGAGGAAAAGGATTATCCAAATAGCAAATTACATTCTTGAAGAAATTCAAATAAATAATAAAAACTGTTTAACCAAGAAAAATTCAAACCCTAGAATCTGAACTTCAACGCTGAGTGGTAGCTACAATCTTGCACTAGTTAGCATATGCCAGGCAAAAAGACTTTAGAGCAGTATTTCAAGAAACTAAAGGCCAACATTTTTTATGTCTTAAATCAGAATAGCTTGTTTTCTCCCCACATAATTTTCCACAGTTGGGCCTTACAATTTTTCATTTACTCCTTCAGGAATCTGACCTACTGCAACAAAGACATAACAGAGAAACAGATAATCCCATGTGGTTTTTGCAGGAACTGTGCCTGGTTCCGGAGATAATAGAAAGGACCCAAATTTCCTGAAACTAATACAGATCCCCAAGCAAAAACATAGAAGCTCAATGGATAGGGTAGTTTTCAGAAAACTTAAAACCATAATAACAAGGGGTTTTAGAAACCCCCCTTCTGTTGATGAAAGTTTCCCCTAGATGACAAAGGAGGACATGGGGGATATATATACATACATACATATATATATATATATATATATGTGTGTGTGTGTGTGTGTATGTTTATATAAATATGTATATATATATATACACACACACATACACACACACACACACATCTTCTAAAGTCACATTTAAGAACAAGTCCTTTAATTCTTTTGTGTTTCTCATTTCCTTTAAGATCAAATATAAAATAACCTTTCACATTATTGCATTTTACCATAACTTTAAAGGAGACGTTTTTATTTTAGGATGTAATGTGCAAAATCATGCTATTTAACACTACATTATATTCACAGATCATGCAAGTTAAATAAAGACACCTAGCTGATTTCTTAATATAGATTCAGCTAAGATTAGTTATGCATCTGCCACCTTAACATTCAGATTGGGGGGAAAAAAAAGCCTTAGTTAAAAATCACACTTGCATTGTAAGTGCTTAGAATTTCATGGTTCATTTAAGAGCATCACAATCAAGAATTTAATTATGTCAAAAAAAGATTGGTATCTTTATAACAGGCAAGATTATATCCCCCTCAATTTCCTCCCCCATCTCCCCACCAAAGCAGATCATTTTCCTTAACCTTTATGGACTTGTTTTCTGACCTATGAAATAAGGCATTTAAGTCTGATGATGTTAAGATAACCCTCTGTTTCTCTCAGGCTGTGATTTTTAAGATTTCTAGAGAATAGACTGATGAGGAGGCAAAGAGGAAACAGCCAGATTCTATGGGAACTTGGCCAGTTCAATTCCTAAACGAGGTCTTATTTCCCATGATGCCAGACAAAGGTCCCACAGGGTACTGTCAGAGGACCAGCAACTTGGAGTGGAAGGGCAAAAAACCACCATAGAACAAAAGTTCCACCAAAACCTCACCCCTGCTTTAATATTTAAACATTTGCCTAACAATATGGTGTTCAGTGAATCTCAGAAAACATGGATTCCTCTCAACCAAGACCTGTGTGTTATGGCATCAGGATGCACTGAGAACTAATGATAAGAGATTAAATCTACGGGGGTGAGGGGGGCGGGAAGGTCTTCTTTTTGGGTTAGCAAATGTAACAATCACTTCCAGGCCGATAGCAAAGGGTTGAGGCCTTGCCGGTTTCTAGAAATGCAAAGTATAATCCTTTAGGCTTCTGAATTACTAAAATAATTAATTTGGGTGATGGCTAACGTTCTGATTGGTTCAATTAAAAGAAGGTCTAACAGGTGATGAGTCGTGGTCCCCTGACAAACAGAGCCTGAGACAACGGCTGCTGGGCAAGTGGTTTATTTGGGAATGTGATCCCAGAGAGCAGAAGGGCCAGGGAAGGTGAAATGAAGGAGAGAAAGCCAACAGTAGGATGCGTGGAGTTGCCTACTTGGTGATGTGTTGTTAATTCTGCAAGACTTTCCAGGGAGCCTTAGGAAATGTGTCTTGGAACCGTGCATGTAAGAAAAGAGGGAAACATTTATCCCACAGCATCTATTACCCATTTGTCAAGGTTTGCCTTGTGGGTGTGAATTTCCCTGCACTTCCTGTTTACACACACGTGAGTGCCTCATCAACTCCCAGAGGAATGATGACAGAATCAGAGGAGTCCGTGAACATAAAGCAAGAAGCACAAGCTTAAGCCAATGAACTGTAAGGCTGCACTAATGGGCTGCTAGTTAAAGCCTATAGAGAACTGCTTGCTTAGCAGTGGCTAGAATGTGAATTGTATTTGGTGCACGTAAGTATCAGGCAGGATGGCCCAGTGATGCTGCAGTAATAAATGACCCCGCAATTTCAATGGCTTACAACAACAGCAGTGTATTTCCCACTCATGCTACAAATTCAAGGTGGGTCTGTTAGGGTTCTTCTTCACTCCAAGATGAAAGTTGGCAAAACAAGTCTCCATCAGGAACATTGTCAGTTATTATAACTTGAGGGAAAAGATTAAATTTGTGACCATGTATAGTTTTATAAAGCTTCTGCCTGAAAGAGATCTGTATTACTTCAACTCACCTTTCATTGACTGAAACATACCATATGCCTATTGTTAGTTCAAAGGGCTGGGATATCTAATACTCCTGCAGGGAAGGCAAAGCAGGAAGGGTGATTTAGAGAACAGTGGTACAATCTATCACACCATGCCTTCATTTTCATGGGAGAAAAGCCAATGGTAGGAGGAACAATTTACTTAAGGGAACCCTGTGCAAATTCTTTCAAAGCACCATCTTTTCATTGAGCTCATGGCCAATCAGTATTTAGAAACAGTAAGTCCTGATCAAAGAAAGCAGAAACAAAATCAAAAACAAAAACAAGGTATGGGAGATAGTTCAGGGGGAATCACTGGACATCATCTACTTATTTTGTGAATTTCTTCAGTATGCAGATGTTGAAATGGGGTCAGTCCTCAGAAATCTCAAATGAAGTAACTTCTAATCAAGTTAAATGACAAGAGCTGGAACTAGGCTTCAACTCTCGTTATTCCCATTCCAGGGCATAGCTGATAGGAAACACTATAATCATAATTTTATATTCAAGTTACCTGAAAAGTATAAGCATTTTATAGAATTTTTTTTTAATTCAACAACCTAAGATAACAATGAACCAATTTTAAATAGCTAGGTTAGCACTACCCTGACAGGACAAAATCCAATTTAACTTATTAATAAATACTACTGCAAGTAAGCATGTCCCAGTTAGAGCATTTGATTTCCTACCTACTAACCAGAGATAATCAAGTTCTTTACACAAATTTAAGAAGGGGAAATGTAACCTCCAGGCCTTTACTCAATTTGATCTGCGTCAAGGGCCAGTGACGAAGGGGGGCAAACCATTCTTCATGCATTCATCCAATCAGTAGGGGCTGAGTCCTGTTGCCTGGGCACAGCAACATTTTCTTGGCTCTGGGCTTATTGGGGAAGATCAGCATAGCCAATGCCCCTACCCTCATGGACGGTGTGTTTTGGGTTGTGGGGAAGTATTAAAGAATAAACAATTAGACATGTAAAGCACCAAGATAGTTTCAAATTAGAACATATCTGTAAAGACAGTAACACAGTGATATGACAGAGGTGGGGTGCCAATCTGTAAATGATGGTCTCTCTGAGAATGCAACACATATGGAAATTATGAAACCATATATGGAAAATCACATTACAGTTTTAGTAATAGTTACCAACATTATCCTATATGGGGCTATTGTTTCTCTATTAAGATCTCCAAATGGATTTTACCCTCTGTGCTCTCTCTCTGTTTTGCATTCCGCACTAAATCTCTCTTTTAATTAGCTGTACTATATTTTTTCTTGTATTATTAAATGCAATTTTATGATTACAGTTCTTAAAAATCAAGCAAATAAGCTATTTTATATGCCCATTGCCTAAATCAAGTTGCTTTTTATATATTTCCTGTGTATCACAAAGGCTTTGAAAGAAAATTCATCCCCTCTCCTCACCAACCCCAGCTGCCCTCTTCTCCTCCCTGCAACTAAGTCTCCTTGTAGAAAGACTGCTTATCTTTCAAATCCGTATTTGGGCAAAAATAAAGTTTGCACTATACAAAAGCTTCCTTTCTATTCGATACTGAGGAGAAACATGTTCAGGAGGCAGAATTCTAAGAATGACCCCACTGATTCTTGCCCTTGTCCAGTTCCCTACCTTTGCAGTGTGGGTAGAACCTGTGAATTTATGGTGAGATGTCACTCTCACGAACAGGTTACATTATATGACACAAGGCAGACTCTTCAGGTTTGCCTCATCTGATCCTACTCCTTTAAAAGCATTGCGTTTCTCTGGCTAGAAGACAGAAAGTCAGAAAGACTAGGAACATGAAAAGAACTCGCCCCTCCACTGTTGTTTGAAGATGTGGAGGCTACATGAGAAGGAGCGTGGTCAGCCTCCTGACGCAGGGAGTGGCCCAGGGCTAACAGCCAGCAACAAAATGGGGACCTCGGAACAACAGCTGCAAGGGACTAGATTCTCCCAACACCCTAAATGAGTTTAGGTGCAGATTCTCCCCTGAATCTTCCAAAGGAGAGCCCAGGCTAGCTGATAACTTGACTTTGGCTTCTGAAGACCCTGAGCAGAGAACCCAGTCCAGCTTGCCCAGAATGTTGACCTACAGAACTATGAGATAACAAATGGGTGTTATTTTTAGCCATTAAAGTTTGTAGTGATTTGTCATGCAGCAATAGAAAACTAATACAACATGTAACCAGATTTATCAACTGAAGTTTTCTACTGTTAAATAGCTAAATAAAGACTCTTTTCCACCTTCAGAATATGCACCATTAATTCTAATGAAAGGAAGGGAATTTCCTGAGAGAGAGGGGAAGGAGATCAGCGATGGATGAGCAGGACCTAACTGGACCAGACAAGTAACCTTTACATGGCCCACTTGTAGGGGCCTATTTGAGCTGGGCCACCAACTACTCTAAAGGAAGGAAAGAGGCAGAACGACTAGGATAAACTAAAATGCACCAAGCCACAGTACAGGAATCTGGACTCAATTGATTTTCTTTCCAATTCTTAGTACACAGGGTGGGAGAGAGTGGGGAGATCATGAAATTATTCACAAGTTGCCATGCCTTTATGGCATTTCCCCCAAATGCCACACTACAGCAGAGGAAACACTGTGTTCACCTAATACCCTTTGATTTTCCTTTGCCTTGGCACAAAAGAAGGCTATAGTTCTCAGGCTCCCCTACAAATAGGTTGGGGACATTTGATGGAGTCCTGGCCAATAGCATGTAAGTAGAAATAATAGAAGTCATTTCCAGGCCACACTCTTAAAAAAAATAATGAACCAATCTTCAGTTCTCTGGTCCTTGAAGAGGCCATGTGCTGAGATGAGATGCCTCTAGGTGGAAGGATCCCAGATCTCTGAGTCACTGATTGGAAGAAAGCCTCTACCAACATAAACTGGACTTTGCAGGAGCAAGAAATCAGTATTTGTTATGGTAAAGTTTTGAGATTTGGGAGCAGAGGAGACAATAGCTTAACATATTCTGAATAATGTAAATATACATTTTCACTTAACAGCTTTAGACAATTTCTCTTTACCTTAGACTTTTTCTTGATTTAGTATAACACCCAAGCATTACACAAGAATGTTAACACAGAAATTTGAATATCAAATTTAATTACTGTTATAAGAAATTCATATTATGACACATCTGATATTTACACTGGGTGATTTCTGTCTTACATAAAACTACAACGAGGGGCATATAAATTCTGATCTTTCGTGTGTGTGTGTGTGTGTGTGTGTATGTGTGTACATATATATATGTGTGTGTGTGTTTAAAAATATACACCTATATGCATATCAATTTATACATATACATGTAATTATTAATAATAGGAATAATGACCACTCCTTCCTGCAATGCCAATTTAAAGCATACTTATCCTCAACTACATCTCCACCCTCCACTGCCTTCCAAACCACAGTCAGGAGAAGGGCCTACCTGTCTGATCTTCTCAGTCTAATTTAAGCAATGTCAAACTGGAACAAGGACAGGTTAAAAATGAAAACTAGCATTTGTTTAGTATGGAGAGGAACTCAAAATGAGAAGTAAAAATCATTTTCTTGAACATTCAGGAAAGGTGTTAACTATGCATGAACCAGGAGACAGAAGCAAACACCCCAAGCTGTCTGATCCAGTCACCTGCTTTTCCATTTACTTGAAATAAATTTCCAAAGATCTAAGAAGAGACAAAGGGCTAACATGTATTCTTTAATGTACAAGTTTATAATTAATCGAACGTCTGATTTCAAATTTACTATTATCTGTTAAAGAATAAATAATTTTATAGCCCTCTAATATAGCTCTTAAGCTTTAAATCACTGACCATAACTAATAAGCAGCTTAATAGCAAGAATACTCTAAATAGCGCCACCGACCGCAATTTCGCTGAGCGTAAATCATCATCATTTTTAACGCAAAGGCAACAGCAAATCTCTGTAATTACTGGGTGCATTTTGAATCACTTTTATTATTACTGCGCTGGCCCCATTAAAAATCCAAAACACTGAACTGCATGGAATATAAAACTGAAATTATGATACCCTACAAACTCTAATTGAAATCCATAAATTTTCCACTAGTATTCAGAATTATTTTTTTGCCAAAGAATTTCAGCTATTCAGAATGAACTTTGAAACATTTGTTTTGTCTAGGGCAATAAGTAAGAGCATTTTACATGTTCAAATTTGGGGAGTCAATTCTGGAGTAAATCTAAGTCCACTGTTTCTTAGTTACTCAGGATTTTGCATTTCTAAATCAAACCATAACATCAAACCACAAAAAAAAGATACAGAAAAATCAGATAGAATATACCATCCACAAAAGATTATTAAATAGTGCATCCCTTTCAGAGTCATTGCCACACCCACCTTCACCCAAAGGGATGTAATGGGGGCCACTTGGAGCCTTCAACATCAGCATTAATCTCCTTTATTAATAACTCCAGCATGAATTACTAAAAATGACAAAGGTATGTCACTAAGTTTACAAAAGGGTAGTAATAATGGTGTCACCCTTATTTTTGTGCATATGAAAAATGAAAACAGGATGGGCCACTGAATCATTGTAAAGGATGGAGATACTATGAATATAATTTTCTGTGTGAGTTTAATGGCTAATGATTTAATAACCACCTCTCAAATATATTCCATAAATGCTGGAGTTCACATGGATGTATGCACGTATAGTATTTACTTTTTGCATCACATGACTGAGCATGCAGTGTAATCATCCTATTAATATCAAATTTTCTACATACTGACTTTAACTAATTTGCCTGATGTCCACAATAGGGGACAGCCCTACGAAACCAACAATGTTCTTATAATAAAGTTGTGTCACCATAGGGAATCTTTTTATAAATTATTATGCATTATCATTTTCTACCCACAGTATCCTGGCATCTAAATGGCCTTTTGTTCTTTGAATATCTTAATTTTAATTATAGCTTTTCTATTACCTTTAAAATGAGGGGGTTTTGCTCTCCTTTTTTTTTTTTTTTTGAGAGGGCATCTCTCATATTTATTGATCAAATGGTTGTTAACAGTTAACAACAATAAAATTCTGTACAGGGGACTCAATGCACAATCATTAATCCACCCCAAGCCTAATTCTCATCAGTCTCCAATCTTCTGAAGCACAACGAACAAGTTCTTACATAGTGAACAAATTCTTACATAGTGAATAAGTTCTTACATGGTGAACAGTACAAGGGCAGTCATCACAGAAACTTTCAGTTTTGATCACGCATTATGAACTACAAACAATCAGGTCAGATATGAATATTCGTTTGATTTTTATACTTAATTTATATGTGAATCCCACATTTTTCCCTTTTTTATTATTGTTTTCTTAAATAAAATGCTAAAGTGGTAGGTAGATGCAAGATAAAGGTAGAAAACATAATTTAGTGCTGTAAGAGGGCAAATGTAGATGATCAGGTGTGTGCCTATAGACTAAATATTAATCCAAGCTAGGCAAGGGCAACAAAACATTCATGGATGCAGAAGATTTCTCTCAAAACAGGGGGGGTGAGGTTCTAAGCCTCACCTCTGTTGATCCCCAATTTCTCACCTGATGGCCCCCCTGCGACTGTGCCTGTCTTAGGTTGTTCCTCCCTTGAGGAATCTTACCCGTCTCTGGCTAACCAGTCATCTTCCGGGGCCCTACAGGGAAATGTAAAGTTGGTAAGTGAGAGAGAAGCCATATTGTTTGAAAAGGTTAGCTTTTTACTTCTTTGCAGATTTATGCCCTGTGGGTTTTGGTTTTGCTCTCCTTTGAACAATCCTTTTCCACTCCACATGTTTGCTTGTATTTTACACTCTCCTGGAAGGCCTCCACTACTCCTCCCAACTCACATCTAGACCTGACTCAAACTGCATCCTTTATGTTATAAACTCCCAGGTCACCCATCCTGCAGAATTCATTCTCCTTACTCTAAACTTTTTGTTCACTTAACAACCATCCAGATTTCCTTTCTAAATGCCTTAAGCTATCACTTATCTTGTGCACTTACTATTTCACAAATTTCTATCTTTTTTGTGAACTCTTAGTGCATCAACAGAAGCCATTAGTTCTGAAGTATTAAAGAAAGTTGTCCATAATTCTAAATGCTTAACATTAGCTTCATTGCAGAACTAAGTGTCTTTTATCAAGTTGTTTAGATCTAAATATTTTACATTCTAGTCATTAGACCCAATTTGGTTCCAGGCAAATCAAACACACAAACATCAATAAAAAGACTCTGTAAATTTTTTAAAAATGAAAATTTTCTCACTTCTATATAATTAAGTTCAATTAAGTTCTATAATTCTGACCTTACTCTCATTATAACTTTCTTCAGAGGAGACTTATCTACCACAATGCTTGATTTGAAATTGTAAAACTGTTTCTCTATGTCCAAATGCATGTGTGTTTAAACAAATCAATGCAAACAAGGGCAAACTACACATCTGTTAACTGAGAAAAAGAATTTGCAGCTACATTCAAATCTTGATTTTGTCATTCTATGATCGTGGGACATTGATGCAATAGTTTGAAAATACAGGATGAGAGAGTAGGGTTAGAATGATGCCAATGAATGATTCCCAAACTACAATTCCTCAGTGCTACCCAGCCTTCCAGCGGGGAAAGGTAGGGAGTCTGGCTCCCGTTCCTTGTCCTAACCACTCATGCAGACAAGCTATTTTTAACTCTCTTCAGCTTTGGGATTCCTTAGGATATTTTGCCTCAAATAAGGTTCTACAAGGAAAAAAACAAATCAAAACAAACAGAAAACCCCAGTCCGTTCCCCTCTGACATACATGCCTCTACAAATGCTCTCATTTTATGTAACAGAAAAGTCAGGCTGGAAAGGTAAAAGGACTCGCCTCCCTCAGAGCTCAAAGCCAAGGCAGCCAAAGGCAGAGCAGAGATCTGACCACAATATCCCACTTGCAGCCCTCTGCTCCATTCTGCGTGGACAGGCCATCCCCACACTGTGACAGCAGGCGGCCTGCCCTCCTAGCCCCTTGCTGTGGCCCAGGCTGAGAACTTGCACTGGGACTTGCGATGGTTAATTTTATGTGTCAACATGGTTTGGCTATGGTGCCCAACATTTTTGGTCAGAAATAGGCTAGATGTTGTTGTGAAGATATTTTCTGCTGCGATGAACATTTAAATCAGTAGGCTTTGAGTTATGCAGATCACCCTGCATCGTGTGGGTGGGCCTCATCCAATCAGTTGAAGGCTTTAAGAGAAAAGATGGGCAACCTCTCAAGATGAAGAAGGAAGAATCCTGCCTGCAGACTCGCCTCCGACTCCAGACTGCAATATCAGCTCTTCCCTGGGTTTCCAGCCTGCTGGCCTGCCCTGCAGATTTCACACTTGCCAGCCCACACAATAGTGTAAGCCAAATTCCTTAACATAAATCAGTCTCAATCTCTTTCCCTCTCCTTCCCCGACCTCTCACCCCTCCCGTAGGTACACACGCACACACACACACCCTACTGGTTCTGTTTCTCTGATACAGGGCTCCTCACCTGCTGGTTTTGCAGTCACTCCCTCACTGTCTCCTGCCACCACTGACGTTCTTGTGGATCCTGCTGTCTATCTTGCCCGCTCAACCTGAAAGCGTGCTTGATCTCTTAAACACTCCCTTTGCTTCATCAAAGGCAGGTCTACCAAGAAGCTGAAGCCTCAAGGCTTCTACCCAGGCTTTTCCCAGGCCTTTTACCTAATTGTGTTTTCTGTTCCTCATAAAGGGCCCTCTCAATATTATCAGCTTCATATAAGTGTTATAAACCTGGCTCTGCCCAAGCTCCACTGGATGGTCTGGACCCCGCACTGGAGCCTGAGTGTGCTGAGCTTGCCTCTGGCAGTGCGGCCGCACTCCTTCCTTGCCCAGCACATGACCATTCCTGGGCCCTGGCAGTGTGGCAGGTGCATGCAGCATGGGGAGCCAAATACACTGCTCCCTCAATCTCTGCTCAAACTTCAGTTCACTGCACCACCCCAAGAAGTTACCACTCCTAGAAGGAACAATATAATAAGGCCTCCTCAGTGGGACATTGGTAACTATTTAATAACTGGCTCTCCGGAGGGAAAATGTCTCCACATATGCATATTCATAAATGTATTATAAATTTTACTGATATATAAAGGATGCGTAGCACACCATGTAGATAATAAATTCTACAATACCCCTTTTGTAAATTCCACATATCCAGTTAATTCTCACAGCATACTTTTGTTAATTTGGGCTGAACTCCTATATTGGAAGCATCCCATATTATAATAATGAGTATAGTTCTGACATGAATGTTAGTTGGTATGTTTGTTTACATTAATGAGCAAGATGAACACGGAGGCAAGTGTCCTTTTAGTGTGCATTCTTTTCAGTGACACATTCACTGGGTACCTGCCAGGCACCAGGCATGGAGTCCAGCCTTGGTGCTGAAGCATTGAATAAAGACTTGGGCATGTTTTCACATCTAACGGGACTAAGGAGGTTTAGGCCAGCCATTATGCTGCTAATAATCTGAGATTACAATTAAAGACTGCAATTTGAGGCAGAATTATCTTAAATGCTTAGCCAAACTCACTTCTACAATTTACATTATCATAACTGACTATTATGACTTTATGTAGATTTCACATGTACACTGGACTTTATTCACATAAGCAAGATTAAAATGTTTTTCTGAAACATTAGAACAAAATTAATTGAGTGTTTTAGAGCCTAAAGAACTTCTTTGATATCTAAAATTGAAGAATACAGGAAAAAAACTATTAGTTTTAGATCTTTAAAAGCTTACATGCCTGAGATAATTGAAATATACATTCATATTTGATTATATAGACTTCTCAAGCCAGAGAGGATGGACGGTAAAAAAAAAAAAGGCATGTTTCATAGACAGAACACTATTTAATGTGTTATACTCAAGACGGTAGTTTATAATTTTAAATAAGGCTAATTCTAAGTGAAAGTAGGTCAAGTTCAGAGGTTAACTTGGATTAACTTGGATTGTGCACCACGATTTTGTAGTTCTCATAGTAAGAGATTAAGACATTAAATAGCCGAAATTACAAAGAAGGCTCATTAAGCAAAACGTCCCGGGCCCAGAACCCAGAACATGATTCTTCTGCCAGCGTTTGGGAACCGCTGCCCTGCCCCACATCTTACTGATCCTCCAACTCCACTCCAAGCCACTCTGCACTCCTGCTGTCTTCCTGTTTCAGCTGGTGATTCTTAGCATTTACAGAAAGTCCTTTGTTTGCAAGGTTTGCGTCTTGCTGCTGGCTCTGCTTATTAAATTAATTACACCATCCTCAACAATAATCGCAAAGATTTAAAACAAAACAAAACAAAACAAAAACAAAAACAAAACCACAAGCCAGCTGCAGCTCAGGAGGCAGGGGCTGGAGCTGGAGGGCGCGTCTCCAAGTTGCTGGCTAAAAGGAGGAGCGGGTTGGCCCCAGACAGCACCGTGGGCTGCTTCGCTTCAAACTTCTCAGCAGAAAGGAAATGAGAGTGGACATGCCCGCTCACTTAAGAGGGGCTGTCTGCACCTGCTCCTGTATGTTGCACACAGGCTCTGCTCCAAGGTGAATGCCAACAAGATGTGTGTGCACACACATACCCACAGCATGGGGTAGTAACTAAGTCACTGAAGAGCCAAAACACATTCCTCTGCTAACATTAATGTGATTGCCGTCCATGTTACCTCTATTTTTAAAGAATCTAAGGTTAATTATTACTAAAGAGAAATCTCAAACACAAACAAGTGTTTCCCTTCCTGTAGCAAGACCTCTTAATGTGTGCTTGATAGTTTTGTTTCTAGTTTTTAAAGCAGGACCTAAATATCAGAAAACTATCTTCCCATCTAGGTAAAGACTAGTCCACTTTAAAGAAGAAAAAAAAAAACACTGCAAGAAAAAAATGCTGAAGAACCCCAGTTGTATATGATATTTTTAAATGGCCTCTCAACCCATCTCTAAACCTAATAAATCATTCTCATTGAACACACAATACAAATCACAAGTACCTCAGCTACCATTTGCAATGTATAAACTGAGCAGACCCTGGAAGGATTATTTTATAAAATAAAAAACAGCCCTCTATTACAAAGTATAAGTTCCCGACTCATTTTTATTTGATTTTTCAAAATATTCTAAAATGAGTAAACTACTAGCAAAATAGCTGGTATGCAAGCATTAGCAGTAAACAGCTTTACTCAAGGTAGAGATGAAGTAGGCAGAATGTATAAGGAGTCCAAGAAAATCATTACTGATGAGTTTATTCATTGCAAAACTCCTAGGAGGCTTTCTATGATGTTATCTACAATGAAGCGAAAATGGCATCCAATTGTTCTGTGAATCTTAACACAAAGAAATAACTTACTCATGTGTAGACCTCTTAAGTAAGATAATTCAAGTGTACACTATTAACAGAATAAAATGTTCAGTTCTAGAAGATGAATCCACTTAAATTACATTTAAATTGGTACTCACCAAATTGTTAAATTAAGCCCAAGGAAAGTTATTCCTAAGTAATACTGAGGTTGTACACAAGAATAAAAAATACATTTGATGTAATGTTTACAAGAACAATATTTATGATATTTTTAAAACACTTGGAATATATGATTGCCAACTTGAGAAAAATTATTTCTTCAATTCACATAAATATGGCCACAAAGTCTAATATTTTGCTAACAGTTCTTTGCTAAGATGCCTGTGAATAGATCCACCATTTTCATCTTTAGTAATAACTGAGATTGAATACATGTCAGTTAATTTCCAAGTGCTTACAATGTAGTAAGCACTGTGCTAATTGCCTGATATACATTTTCTCATTTAATTCCCTCTGCAAATGTTCATGCTTTTTAGCTGAATTGCAACAAGCCCATTTCATCATGCCTGAACTCTGCCCTAGGAATTCAGTTCTAGCTGAACATTTGGAGAGGGTGGTGTGTAGGTGACAGTAATGAAATGTCAGAAGGAAGCCAGCTGTAGTCTCTGTGGTATATCCAAGGATAATGGACAGAAGGTTGGACCTGTATCTGTTTGTTGGAATTTAAGACTGCTTTAGAAACTGGTGTCTTATCACCATCATAAAGCCATTTATCTTTCCAGACAACACACTGGCTTTCTCAGTTGTGTTTTTCTACCTGTAGTTCAGCATATCAACAGACTGATCACATTGAAGACGCCGAGTTCGCCAAGCACATTCAGGGATAGTGATGGTGACTGGTGCTTCTCTACGCACAGGCTGGAAGACATTTGTCTCCTCATCAGACTTTGGGACATGGCCATTGGCTGATTTTGTCTCAGTCCAAGCTAACCACCATGGTTCACACCTCAGTTCAAATCTTAACTGCTCTCTTTAGGAGGCTGATGGCTGTGGTTTAAGTTAGACTTTTCTACTATGTGACTAACAACAGTACCAACTCATCAATGGAAAAAAGTTAGAATCATATCCCTTGTAACCTTAGCTACCTATACTTTGCATATCAATGGATTTTACTGGAAGATCAAATACTGTACACCTGGACTCAGTTCTTTTTTTAGGCTTCTTTTCCCTTTTGTATTAGTTTTTCATGGACTTTAAAAATGTATTCCCACTCCCAAACAGGCCAAACTGATGACGAGCTTGCCTCCAGCACATACCCTTCAGAGCTCGGCCATATGGTCACCTCTTCCACAAAATCCTTCTCCCCTCGGATTAGATGCCTACTCCATAGACTCCCACAGTGGCCCCCAAGCCTACTCATTGTACTTATCACAATCATTGCACTGGACTCCCGCAGTGACTGGTCTGTTTTCACAATAAGTTCTTGAGGGCACAGACTGAGTCTTATTCTTCCAGGTAATTCCACCACCCAACGCAATGTTCGACATAGAGAGAGTGCTCAATAAAAACAGAAAACTTTTAATGAATGCAGAAATGAGCCTGTGCAATAATAGCATAAGCAAACATCAAATTTGAAGTGAAATAGTAACATTTACCTAAGTTCTTATTTCAAGTCTTCAGCAGTACACGGAGATCTGCCACCCCAGCCCCTATTACAGAAACTAAAGCAACATCAACATCATCACAGATCGCATTATTTGAGTATGAGTACTTACTATGTTCTGGGAATTTTTCTAATCCCTTATATATACTATTTAATTAATGCTCACAAAAATTTATATAAGATACATAGGACTGATATTTCATTTTACAGATTAGGAAACTAAGGCACGGAGAAGTGAAGTAACTTGTTCAAAGCCACTCAGCATAACATTACCATATGGACTGCCAAAGTTCGTAAAATTTCAAATTAAACCATTTTCACAGGACCTACTTTTGGACAGGTGTGTTGGGATACAATTTTGCACAAAACAATTTACCCTTTTTATCTATACAGCCCAATGAGTTTTGACAAATGTATATGGTCCTGTAACCACAACCACAGTCAAGATATAAAACATTTTTATCAACTCAAAAATTTTCCACAGGCCATCAGTCTGCTGTCAATCCCATCTGTCCAGCCAAGCCCATGACAATCACTGATCTTTCTTTGTCTCTACAATTTTGTCTTTTATAGACTACCATATAAATAAAATATATAGTCTTTTGTGTCTAGATTTTATCCTTTTGCATAATGCTTTTGATGTTTATCCATGTTATTTTAAGTATTAGCAGTATATCCTTTTCTTTGCTCAGTAGTATTTCAGAGTATGGACATGTGATAATCAGTCCATTCACAAGTAGATGGAGATTTGTGTTGTTTCCAGTTTGGGATTATTTTAAATAAAGCTGCTATGTATATTCACACACAGGTCTTTGTATGGACACATGTCTAATGTTCTTTAGGTAAAAGCTACGACTAGGACCACTTGGTTGCACGGTAAATTATGTTCACCTTTATAAGAAACTGCCAGTTGTTTTCCAAAGTGGTTGGACCATCCTGCATCCCCACCAGAAATGTATGAAAGTTCTACTTGCTCTGTATTCTTGATAGCAATTGGTTTTGGCAGGCTTTTTAATTCTAGCATTCTAATGGTGTCTCATTGCAGTGTCAATTTATGTTTCTCTAATGAGTAAAGATGTTGAACAGCTTTTCATGTGCATAACTGCAATCTATAGGTCCTCTTTGGTAAAGGTCCAAATGTCTATTTCCTTGTTGAATTGATTTTCTTTGTATTTAGTAAGTTGTAAGAATTCTTTCTATATTCTAATTACCAGTTCTTAATCAGACACATTCTTTCTCCTGGCTTCTGGCTTGGTCTTTTATTTCCTTAAAAATGTATTTTAAATATATTCTTTAACAATGTAATTTATTTATTTTTATTTATTTTTTTTTGAGAGGGCATCTCTCATATTTATTGATCAAATAGTTGTTAACAACAATAAATTTCTGTATAGGGGACTCAATGCACAATCATTAATCAACCCCAAGCCTAATTCTCAACAGTCTCCAATCTTCTGAAGCATAATGAACAAGTTCTTACATGGTGAACAAGTTCTTACATGGTGAACAAGTTCTTACATAGTGAATAAGTTCTTACGTGGTGAACAGTGCAAGTGACCCAGCATGTTTTATCTTTAAATTGAACTTTTTTTTTTTTGAGAGGGCATCTCTCATATTTATTGATCAAATGGTTGTTAACAACAATAAAATTCTGTATAGGGGAGTCAATGCTCAATGCACAATCATTATTCCACCCCAAGCCTAATTCTTGTCAGTCTCCAATCTTCTGAAGCATAATGAACAAGTTCTTACATGGTGAACAAATTCTTACATAGTGAATAAGTTCTTACATGGTGAACAGTAAAAGGGCAGTCATCACAGAAACTTTCAGTTTTGATCACACATTATGAACTACAAACAATTAGGTCAGATATGAATATTCATTTGATTTTTATACTTGATTCATATGTGGATCCCACATTTCTACCTTTATTATTATTATTATTATTATTTTTTTAAAATAAAATGCTGAAGTGGTAGGTAGATGCAAGATAAAGGTAGAAAACTTAGTTTAGTGTTGTAAGAGAGCAAATGTAGATGATTAGGTGTGTGCCTGTAGAATATGTGTTAATCCAAGCTAGACAAGTGCAATAAAACATCCACAGATGCAGAAGATTTCTCTCAAAACAGGGGGGTGAGGTTCTAAGCCTCACCTCTGTTGATCCCCAATTTCTCACCTGATGGCCCCCCTGTGACTGTGCCTGTCTTAGGTTGTTCCTCCCTTGAGGAATCTTACCCGTCTCTGGCTAACCAGTCATCTTCCAGGGCCATACAGGGAAATGTAAAGTTGCTAAGTGAGAAAGAAGCCTTATTGTTTGAAAAGGTTAGCTTTTTACTTCTTTGCATATTTATGCCCTGTGGCTTCTATGCCCAGCATTTGTCTTGAGGTGTCTTTACCACTTGGGAGAATTACGATACTCAGTAAATACGATATGTGGCATGAATTCTATTTAAGGGTTGTAATTAGGAAGGAAGAAGAAAAGCTATAGAAGTAGCAGGCGGCAGAAAACATGGGAAGATTGATTATTTCTTTGACATATCTTCTTGTAGAGTAACTTCAGCATGTATAGGTTTTAAACTACTAATTAAATTGCGCACACACATTAACATAATAGGAGTACAGTTACGTAACCAAAGCATACCTGTAATTACCAGCCATCTCCAGTGAAACCAAGAAAACCAGTTAGGCATCCTAGGCATTTGTGAAAATTTATCTAATATACGATGGATATTGTCCAACTGTACTTGAACAGTCTGAGAGAAATCAGACAAATTAAAACAACCCATTTCTGGGAACACTTCACATCCCATATGTTCTTTTAATAGTAGATAGTCTGTAGTTGTAAGATTTTGGAGTGCTACAACTTGCACTTCTCCTAATTCTTGGTTGAGTTCCAACAGTATAGATCCAGTCAAATTTGTTGTTTTACTGTATGCACAGGCCAGCTTAGATATCTCCTTCTTCATTCCCCTGGCAAGTCCAGGAACCGGTGGGATGAATGCAGCTACAGCTGTAGCAGCGCCTGGATCTTTGTTGGGGTTTTTTGATGATCATCTTCTGTCATGAGTCTTCCAGAGAGTGCTGATGTTGGAAGTTCTTTTTCATATCGTATCTTAGTTCATTTTCTGGGTAGCCCAATTAGGCTTTGATCCTCTGTATAAACACAAACAGACCCTTAGCCCACACTTTGATATGCCCTTTATGCCATTGTGTAGAACTCATTGGAGTTCACCACACAGGAACTGCTTTTTTTTTTTTTAAGAGAAAGGAATATTATCAGAAAACTGTACCTCCATAGCCTATCATCTGACACCCTTTAAGTGATCCAAATTAAGGATATTTAAAGCATGCATTAATCATGGATTTACAGTTAGTTTTATCCTATCAGGGAGTAATCCCCCTTTTCTTTCTTTCTTTTTTTTTTTTTGTTATCATTAATCTACACTTACATGAAGAATATTATGTTTACTAGGCTCTCCCCTATACCAGGTCCCCCCTATAAACCCCATTACAGTCACTGTCCATCAGCATAGCAAAATGTTGTAGAATCCCTACTTGTCTTCTCTGCATTGTACAGCCCTCCCCTTTCTCCCACCCCGCCATGCTTGCTAATCTTAATACCCCCCTTATTCTTCCCCCCCTTATCCCTCCCTACCCACCCATCCTCCCCAGTCCCTTTCCCTTTGGTACCTGTTAGTCCATTCTTGAGTTCTGTGATTCTGCTGCTGTTTTGTTCCTTCAGTTTTTCCTTTGTTCTTATATTCCACAGATGAGTGAAATCATTTGGTATTTCTCTTTCTCTGCTTGGCTTCTTTCACTGAGCATAATACCCTCCAGCTCCATCCATGTTGCTGCAAATGATTGGATTTGCCCTTTTCTTATGGCTGAGTAGTATTCCATTGTGTATATGTACCACTTCTTCTTTATCCATTCATCTATCGATGGACATTTAGGTTGCTTCCAATTCTTGGCTATTGTAAATAGTACTGCGATAAACATAGGGGTGCATTGGTCTTTCTCATACTTGATTGCTGCATTCTTAGGGTAAATTCCTAGGAGTGCAATTCCTGGGTCAAATGGTAAGTCTGTTTTGAGCATTTTGATGTACCTCCATACTGCTTTCCACAATGGTTGAACTAATTTACATTCCCACCAGCAGTGTAGGAGGGTTCCCCTTTCTCCACAGCCTCGCCAACATTTGTTGTTGTTTGTCTTTTGAATGGCAGCCATCCTTACTGGTGTGAGGTGATACCTCTTTGTAGTTTTAATTTGCATTTCTCTGATAATTAGCGATGTGGAGCATCTTTTCCTGTGTCTGTTGGCCATCTGTATTTCTTTTTTGGAGCACTGTCTGTTCAGCTCCTCTGCCCATTTTTTAATTGGGTTATTTGTTTTTTGTTTGTTGAGGCGTGTGAGCTCTTTATATATTCTGGACGTCAAGCCTTTATCGGATGTGTCATTTTCAAATACATTCTCCCATACTGTAGGGTTCCTTTTTGTTCTATTGATGGTGTCTTTTGCTGTACAGAAGCTTTTCAGCTTAATATAGTCCCACTTGTTCATTTTTGCTATTGTTTTCCTTGCCCGGGGAGATATGTTCAAGAAGAGGTCACTCATGTTTATGTCTAGGAGGTTGTTGCCTATGTTTTCTTCCAAGAGTTTAATGGTTTCATGACTTACATTCAGGTCTTTGATCCATTTTGAGTTTACTTTTGTATATGGGGTTAGACAATGGTCCAGTTTCATTCTACTACATGTAGCTGTCCAGTTTTGCCAGCACCATCTGTTGAAGAGACTGTCATTTCACCATTGTATGTCCATGGTTCCTTTATCAAATATTAATTGACCATATATGTCTGGGTTAATGTCTGGATTCTCTAGTCTGTTCCATTGGTCTGTGGCTCTGCTCTTGTGCCAGTACCAAATTGTCTTGATTACTATGGCTTTATAGTAGAGCTTGAAGTTGGGGAGTGAGATCCCCCCTACTTTATTCTTCTTTCTCAGGATTGCTTTGGCTATTCGGGGTCTTTGGTGCTTCCATATGAATTTTTGAATTATTTGTTCCAGTTCATTGAAGAATGTTGCTGGTAGTTTGATAGGGATTGCATCAAATCTGTATATTGCTTTGGGCAGGATGGCCATTTTGACGATATTAATTCTTCCTAGCCATGAGCATGGGATGAGTTTCCATCTGTTAGTGTCCCCTTTAGTTTCTCTTAAGAGTGACTTGTAGTTTTAAGAGTATAGGTCTTTCACTTCTTTGGTTAGGTTTATTCCTAGGTATTTTATTCTTTTTGATGCAATTGTGAATGGAGTTGTTTTCCTGATTTCTCTTTCTGTTGGTTCATTGTTAGTGTATAGGAAAGCCACAGATTTCTGTATGTTAATTTTGTATCCTGCAACTTTGCTGTATTCTGATATCAGTTCTAGTAGTTTTGGGGTGGAGTCTTTAGGTTTTTTTATGTACAATATCATGTCATCTGCAAATAGTGACAGTTTAACTTCTTCTTTACCAATCTGGATTCCTTGTATTTCTTTGTTTTGTCTGAATGCCATGGCTAGGACCTCCAGTACTATGTTAAATAACAGTGGGGAGAGTGGGCATCCCTGTCTTGTTCCCAATCTCAGAGGTAAAGCTTTCAGCTTCTCGCTGTTCAGTATAATTTTGGCTGTGGGTTTATCATAAACGGCCTTTATTATGTTGAAGTACTTGCCCTCTATTCCCATTTTGCTGAGAGTTTTTATCATGAATGGAAGTTGAATTTTGTCAAATGCTTTTTCAGCATCTATGGAGATGATCATGTGGTTTTTGTCTTTCTTTTTGTTGATGTGGTGGATGATGTTGATGGACTTTCGAATGTTGTACCATCCTTGCATCCCTGCAATGAATCCCATTTGGTCATGGTGTATGATCCTTTTGATGTATTTTTGAATTTGGTTTGCTCATATTTTGTTGAGTATTTTTGCATCTATGTTCATCAGGGATATTGGACTGTAGTTTTCTTTTTTGGTGGGGTCTTTGCCTGGTTTTGGTATTAGGGTGATGTTGGCTTCATAGAATGAGTTTGGGAGTGTTCCCTCCTCTTCTATTTTTTGGAAAACTTTAAGGAGAATGGGTATTATGTCTTCCGTTTATGTCTGATAAAATTCTGAGGTAAATCCATCTGGTCTGGGGGTTTTGTTCTTTGGTAGTTTTTTGATTACCGCTTCAATTTCGTTGCTGGTAATTGGACTGTTTAGATTTTCTGTTTCTTTCTGGGTCAGTCTTGGAAGGTTGTATTTTTCTAGGAAGTTTTACATTTCTCCTAGGTTTCCCAGCTTGTTAGCATATATGTTTTCATAGTACTCTCTAATAATTCTTTGTATTTCTGTGGGGTCCGTCGTGATTTTTCCTTTCTCGTTTCTGATTCTGTTGATTTGTGTTGACTCTCTTTTCCTCTTAATAAGTCTGGCTAGAAGCTTATCTATTTTGTTTATTTTCTCGAAGAATCAGCTCTTGGTTTCATTGATTTTTGCTTTTGTTTTATTCTTCTCAATTTTATTTATTTCTTCTCTGATCTTTATTATGTCCCTCCTTCTGCTGACCTTAAGCCTCATTTGTTCTTCTTTTTCCAATTTCGATAATTGTGACATTAGACCATTCATTTGGGATTGTTCTTCCTTCTTTAAATATGCCTGGATTGCTATATACTTTCCTCTTAAGACTGCTTTTGCTGCGTCCCACAGTAGTTGGGGCTTTTTGTTGTTGTTTTTGTTTGTTTCCATATATTTCTGGATCTCCATTTTGATTTGGTCATTGATCCATTGATTATTTAGGAGTGTGTTGTTAAGCCTCCATGTGTTTGTGAGCCTTTTTGCTTTCTTTGAACAGTTTATTTCTAGTTTTATGCTTTTGTGGTCTGAAAAGTTGGTTGGTAGGATTTCAATCTTTTGGAATTTACTGAGGCTCTTTTTGTGGCCTAGTATGTGGTCTATTCTGGAGAATGTTCCATGTGCACTTGAGAAGAATGTGTATCCTGTTGCTTTTGGATGTAGAGTTCTGTAGATGTCTATTAGGTCCATCTGTTCTAGTGTGTTGTTCAGTGCCTCTGTGTCCTTACTTATTTTCTGTCTGGTGGATCTGTCCTTTGGAGTGAGTGGTGTGTTGAAGTCTCCTAGAATGAATGCATTGCATTCTATTTCCTCCTTTAGTTCTATTAAAATTTGTTTCAGGTATGTTGGTGCTCCTGTGTTGGGTGCATATATATTTATAATGGTTGTATCCTCTTGTTGGACTGAGTCCTTTATCATTATGTAATGTCCTTCTTTATCTTTTGTTACTTTCTTTATTTTGAAGTCTGTTTTGTCTGATACTAGTATTGCAACACCTGCTTTTTTCTCTCTGTTGTTTGCATGAAATATCTTTTTCCATCCCTTGACTTTAAATCTGTGCATGTCTTTGGGTTTGAGGTGAGTCTCTTGTAAGCAGCATATGCATGGATCTTGCTTTTTTATCCATTCTATTACTCTGTGTCTTTTGATTGGTGCACTCAGTTCATGTACATTTAGGGTGATTATTGAAAGGTATGTGCTTATTGCCATTGCAGGCTTAAGTTTGTGGTTACCAAAGGTTCAGGGTTAGCTTCTTTACTATCTTACTGTCTAACTTAACTCGCTTGTTGAGCTATTATAGACATGGTCTGATGATTCTTTATTTCTCTCCCTTCTTTTTCCTCCTCCTCCCTTCTTCATATGTTGGGTGTTTTGTTGTGTGCTCTTTTTAGGAGTGCTCCCATCTAGAGCAGTCCCTGTAAGATGCCCTGTAGAGGTGGTTTGTGGGAGGCAAATTCCCTCAACTTTTGCTTGTCTGGGAATTGTTTAATCCCTCCTTCATATTTAAATGATAATCGTGCTGGATACAGTAGTCTTGGTTCGAGGACCTTCTGTTTCATTGCATTAAGTATATCATGCCATTCTCTTCTGGCCTATAGGGTTTCTGTTGAGAGGTCTGATGATAGCCTGATGGGTTTTCCTTTGTAGGTGACCTTTTTTTCTCTCTGGCTGCCTTTAATACTTTGTCCTTGTCTTTGATCTTTGCCATTTTAATTATTATGTGTCTTGGTGTTGCCCTCCTTGGATCCCTTGTCATGGGATTTCTGTGTACCTCTGTGGTCTGAGAGGCCATTTCCTCCCCTAGTTTGGGGAAGTTTTCAGCAGTTATTTCTTCAAAGACACTTTCTATCCTTTTTTCTCTCTCTTCTTCTTCTGGTACCCCTATAATATGGATATTGTTCCATTTCAATTGGTCACTCAGCTCTCTTAGAATTCTTTCATTCCTGGAGATCCTTTTATCTCTCTCTGCATCAGCTTCTCTGTGTTCCTATTCTCTGTTTTCTAGTCCATTAATGGTCTCTTGCATCTCGTCCGTTCTGTTTTGAAGTCCTTCCAGAGCTTGTTTTATTTCTGTATTCTCCTTCCTTAGTTCTTGCATATTTCTCTACAAGTCCATCAGCATGGTTATGACTTTTGTTTTGAATTCTTTTTCAGGAAGACTGGTTAAATCTATCTCCCCAGTTTCCTTCTCAGGGTAAGATGTGGCAGATGCCAAAGTTGTCTGAGTTGTTCTTGTCTGGATCAAATTTTTTTGCCTTTTCATGTTGACAGGTGCTATTGACTGTCGGCTGGGAGAGCCAAACTTTCCCCTTGCTACTGGCCTTTCTTTACTGGGACAACTGCGACCCCTAGTGGCTTGTGTTGGGTAATTGCGTGTAGACTGGGTTTTTGTGTCTTGCCCAGCCAGTATGGAGGAAGCTCCCTTGCTGAGGGGGTGGCCAGGCTCAGGCTGCTTCTCTGCTATGGCCGCGCCCCGGAAGGGTAATGGATGGGGGGCTGTTTGGCTGTTTACCTCCGTGAGGGGTCTCAGAGCTGTTGCCCAGGGGGTTAGTGCGCCCGGGTTTCCCTGGAGTTTCTAGCTGCTGTACTGTGACCTGGGTTGTTTCCGTCCAGCTGTGGCGTCCCTGTCCCTTTAAGACTTTCAAACAGCACTCACTTTTCTTTGTCACAGGGGCATCAGCTTCGGCACCCGCCCAGAGGTCTTGCTGCCCTGTTTCCTTAGTTTCCATCCCTCCACACATGCACTATGTCTGCGCTCTGGTGCAGATGGCTGGGGCTGGGTTTTCAGCAGTCCTGGGCTCCCTCTCCCTCCCCGCTCTGACTCCTCTCCTCCCACCGGGAGCTGGGGGGAGGGGCGCTCGGGTCCCGCTGGGCTGGGGCTTGTATCTTACCCCTTTCACCAGGTGCTGGGCTCTCGCACGTGTGGATGTAGTCAGGCTGTTGTCCTGTGTCTTCTGGTCTCTCTTTTAGGATTAGTTGTATTTATTGTATTTTCAAAAACATATATGTTTTTGGGAGGAGATTCCCACTGTCCTACTCACGCCGCCATGTTGGCTCCACCTCTCCAACAATGTAATTTTTTAATAAGCTTTATTTTTTAGAACGGTTTGAACATTACAGAAAAATTGAGAAGATAGCACAGGAGGTTCCCTCTAGTCACACACCCAGTTTCCCCTATTATTAACATCTTACAGTTTGTATGGTATACTTTTTTATAATTAATAGCCATTTTTTAAGCTTCTATCTGGCAGCTTCTACAGCTGGTCATTCCTGGGTCTAGTTTAATTAACTACTTTTTCTCTTGGCAGTTCTTTTTTTCTTCCTTTTCCTTTTGCATGTCTTGTAATGTTTCATTAAATGCAAAACATTGCATGTAAAAGAATAGCTGAGACTAGAGTAAACTGAATTTTCTTCTGAAATTGTCATATCTCTTCTGCTGTCAAGCTATCACTGAGAGTAGTTGAGTCAAACGGAAAGTAGCTGAAATGCGTTTGTGTTTTGTTGTTTCTATTCATGTCAGCAAAGACTTTTAATTCCTCTTGTAGTTGATTCCAGCCACCTTATGTTTCATAGGAGGCCTGGAGTGACAGAGGGTTTTTCTTAGTATTCGTGTTCTACACTTATACAACAGGGGGTACTTCTCTCTGAGCCCATGTTCTTTTCCAAGCTTTAAACTTATTACTCCATACAAGTCTCATAGTGGGGTCAAAGGGGTTTTCTTTATTCTCCTGCTACAGCCTCTGTCTTTGACAGACTTTGTACTCCCTGAGCTTCAAGGGTGTGGCTTTCTGGACATTCCTACCTCTTCCATCCACAAAGGGGAGCTAAACTCTTACCTAGTATTGAGAGTAGGCTGTGGGTGCAAGTCTGTTTCCTCCAAGATATGACAAATGACCATGTAACATCAGTTCAGATCCTGAGCACGAGTGTTTTCCCACCCTTCCCCAGGTGCAGATAGGATTTATTTAGTGTTAGTGCAAGGCTGGGAGACCATGTTTTCTATTCCTACCCCAACAGCTGCCAATGTTTGCCTAGATCCAGACATTTGGTCAGGTTTCTTGCCCACCCCCTATCTATGACAGCTTTTGTGTCCTACGATAGGAGTTCCAGGACACTGGTGGATTTGTGTCTATTTCCCAAGGGTGGTGTTTATTATCTGCATGTCTGTGCCATTGAGGGCCCTGTCTGGCTTCCTGCTCCACTTCTACTCTTTCTCTGAGTATCTAATGAAAGCCTTTAGTAAAGAGCTGGCAAGTGGATACAGATGGTCTTTATGGCTGGGGTTCCCAGGAATTTGAAATTATCATGCGAGCCCATACTGTCTTTTAAAAATTCACAAAAATTTTAGTTGTTTCCTTCATGTCTACTTTGATGTTGCTAATCCTCCCTCCGGGGCTCTACCAAAGCCAAAACAATGGTGTTTCCCTGCTCACCTTGGAATTTAGATCATCTGGCTTCCTTCAGACTTCAGTCTCTTATAGGAAGAAAAAATGGCATCATATTATAGGTTATCCATGTTTTTTCCATGGTTAAAAAAACAATGTCTTCTTGTGGCTTTCTACACCGTAAGTGAAAGCAGAATTAGAGTTTAATATCATTTAAAACAATAATCCTATAGGCATTATTCATCTTATAGGATGCTACAATATACCTAAATGCTTTTGCATTATTTTGAAACTCCTCTTCCCTTTCTTTCCAATATAATAAAGCCACTGTTTGGCATGTGAACTTCTATTTACACTCAAATGATCTGAAGGTATCCTAGGCTTACCCATTAAAACATACATGATGTTCATAGACATAACATGAGCTCAGTCTTATAGGAACTGTACAATATGTCAGCTAATTCTTCAAAACAGGCTAATTTCCCCTTTCAAAATTAAGACCTAAAAGAGAGGCTGTTTTCTCAGGTTTATAATCACTACTTAGTGAATTACAAACATTTATTCTTAACCTTAATAGCAAAATAAGACCATTGAAATACATGACCGAGAGCAAAGGGTACACTTATTACAAATGATTAAGTAGATTTTTCAAGCAAACAAATCAAGACAAATATATACCAAAAAAGTGTCTGTAAAAGTAATTTTGAGTTGAGGACTATGCCTGTTACAACAGTGAAACCACATATGTGCTCGATATTGATGAACCACTTCCCCCTGAAAATACTCATTTCTAAGAAAACCAGCCTTACAACTGTATAATCACATTTTGTTTTGTTTTTTGATTATTTGGGATTTGGAACCAAAAATAGGACATCCCACTAGCTAAATTATCTACAAAAATGACTTGCAACTATTTCCAAATCCTACCTCAAACATGGAATATGCCATTATGGATATTCAACAACTGTGCTGGGGGCTATGAAAGAAACTCCAGTAATTTCTAGATGTGATCTGAGTAAGAAGAGAACCATTTGATTAAATGCCTGGTTTCCATCCTAGTTTCCACACCGTCTAAAAGAAGGAAAGCCTTGGATCTTAAAAAATTATCATAAACTAAAATCACAAGGTATGGATTTAGCAAAAACATTAATATGGTGAAACTCCTAAAGAGCTGAACCAAAGAGAACCAGTATGGTGTCTGCACAGCCCACACCCCAGGAGCAGTCATCCATACCGATTTCTAGTCACTTGGCCATCTTATTGTAGAACCAGGGCAAGACCTTGGATACTCAAGCCCAGCAGGAACTTCGGTCCCCATATTGGTGTGATTTAATTTATATGTGACTTTCTTTCCAGCCTCCTTCTGTCAAGGCACATTTGTAATACATGGGGGAAATCTTTGACTTAAGTCAAATATAAAATATGGATCCATTTTACCTAATGTCTCTGAAATGTACACTTATTAGTAGACTATTTAGCATTTTTTTAAAAACAATAAAAATCCCTAACATATCCAACTCCCTAACCCACACCTATTTTTCAACTGAAAGACAGACAGCTGCAAAATCCCCTAAAGCGATGTTTTTAGGCAAAAGTACACAGTGATAAAGACTGTGGCTCTGGGGTCAGTCCACCTGATTTCAGGTGAAACCTGCTAACTGTGTGACTTTGGGAAGTTATATAAATTCTTTAAGCCTCATTTTGCTTTTCTATAAAACAGGGATGCAGAAATAACATCTACCTCAGAAGGCTTTATGAGGATTGACTATGATAATATGTAAAGCACTCAGCAAATAATAATAAATACTGCCCATTATCACTGATTATTATTATTATTATTATTATGCATATTCAAAGCTGTTCCCTTATGTTAAATCTGAAGAGATCACCAACAGCAAAGAAGTTTATCCTAACTTGTGCAAGTCTGACTAAAAAAGTAAATCCAGATGGGATAGAAAATAACATTTTAGCTTTCTACACTCTGTAGGGAGAATGGAGTAAGGTGGTTTAAGCAAGAAAAGAAGTCCCTTCCAGATGTGAAGATGAAAATCAAAGTATCCATAACTAATTAACATATGGTTGCATTAAGAATAAATCTAATTTCACAACTAATGAAATCAAAGCACAATGAAAAGGTTTTCAGAATACAAGTTAAGTTCCCTGTTCTGGGAGCTTTTGCTTTTTCAATTTGCCTGATTTCAAACAAACACCACCACTCTCCCCCATTCCCTACAAATCACTTTTAATATAATTTAGCACGTGCATCTCAAAACATGGGGATGATAAAGAATACACTTCCTGCCAGAGAGCAGGACTAATATGGCTCAGCAGTACAAGCATGTTACTGTCACAACTTTTAATAAACGATCAGAAGAAGATCAGAAGATTCAATTCACCACCATTTTCAAGGTAAGTATATCAACATAAGGGATCATATTAACCGAGATAAAAACACTGGGCCAAATTACTGTGCCAAGAAGTGGCAGTAAAACTCTGATTTAAAATGACACAGCAATAAAACTCAAAGTTAATGCCACCACCCTAACTCTAAGTCTCCCCCACCTTTCAGTAATGCAGTAGGTTTCAAAAGAGCAAATTCTTTGGCATACCCTCTGGCCGAACTCTAATCTGTAATGGATGTAATATGCATATCTTGAATTTTTTCCTACTGTACAAGCCTAACCAAGCCAGAGATACAGTGGGTTTGTGTGGTCCCAGACAATAACCAATCCCACTCTTCCTTCAGATGCCTTATCAATGACCAGAGCCCCAACTTCGGACTCAAGTTAACAACATATCAACTTACTGGTTTCTTCTTTCACATCTTGATAGATCTACTTTTCACCTTAACCAGATCCTGCAAGCAGCAAGTCCTAAGATGGTATGGCCATTTTTTATGTAAAATATTTTCTCTTCATAAAGATCACCTATAGCTTTATTACTTTCTGGCCATGAAATATTGCTGCTACTTAATGCAGAGGTACTTTCGTCAATCAAGAGCTTCCCAGAGGAGCGCTTCATAATACAGCAGTGTTCCACTGATACATGGTTACTTTAAAGTGCCTATATCTTTATTGTGTGATTGATGGCTGGCTTGGCAAGCCCTGGGTGCATCCATTTCTGCAAACTCAGCTGAATTCAGCACCTGATGTAGGTATTTTCTCCAGAAACCTAACATTCCTGTACCATATCATTGTTCCTGGCTTCAATGGCCTTTAAAAAAAAACATTCTATTTGACTAGTCCACAAATATTTAAATGGAAATCATGGGTTTGTTAAAATATTTCTGACAGAGTTTTTCAACTTCATCTTTGTTACATACTGGGCTGTTGTTTCTATGCAAAGCCAAAGACACAAATTAAAATGAATGCTACTTCAATGTCTCTTATAAGGGTTTTCCATTAAACATGACATCTGGCAAGCAGCCCCCATCTGTATTTTCCACCGAAGGGCCTGGGGGCAGGAAAGTAAAATCAGTAGGGATTCAAGATCTCAGAATCACACCCCTCAGAATCTCAGCCCTCTAGCTCACAAATAAAATGTCTGCACAAACCATAACACTTAAAATATCACCCACAACTACATGTCTATTGCTTTTTGAGCAACAAGAGTGCAAGGCCAGTCACCCTACCTCAGTGCTGTCACTGCCTCCACTGCTTGTCTAGACGGAGACTGCCACGTCCCAAAAGCTATTGGCAGGAAGTCAAATGATAATTGTCAAAGTGGTTACCAGACTGGAGGCAAATGTCAAACATTATCAATGCAAGAAAAGATACGTAATGTAGAAGAATGTCAGAAGAATCTGAGAATAAGATTACAGAAAGCCTCCTCTCACACTCAGGTTGCTTCTAAAGATACCATTTCTTTATTTACCTCATCTCAGCCAAGAAAGGAATGGTTTGCTATTAGGAAATCTCATGAACATAGTACTACATCATATTAGGCCTCATAACGAAAAGTCTCAATTATTTTTAAGTCACCAGAAAGATACTTAATAGTATCAAATATCTGATTCCCAATAAAAATTTCTACAGAATTGGAAAAACAAAGGTGCTTTTTTAATTCTAAAGTTTTATCTTAAACTGATGGCCAAAGGCAGAAAAATAGCAAAATACAGCCTTTCCATTAAAATTTGGAATAAGACAAGAATACCTAATTAACATTATTATTTAACATTGCTATATAAATTCTAGCCAATGCAATAAGACCAGAACACAGAAATAAAAATTATAATTCCTATAAAGTAGGTGATAAAATTATCATTTATGTATGATTGTATGTAACATTAGAACTTTACCTTATATCATATGCCAAAATAAATTTCTAAAGGATTAGAAAGTTTAATGTAGAAATGAAACAAAAACAAAATTAATAGGAGATATGAATAAAAATTTATTTTAGACCAGAGAAGGGATTTTTAAGGAAAAACATAATCACACAAAAAAAGAGATTAACTATACTTCTTTACTTAAAACAAACAACAACAAAAAATCCCCAGGAAAACCTAAAAAGCAAATGACAAGTTGAGCAAAATGTTTTCAATGGTTAAACCAGGAAAAATACAATATATGCACTTGTTATTTAAAGAGCATTTTGAAATTATGAAAAGAACACAGCCTCAATAGAATGGTAGCAGGAATTAACAATTTAGGTAAGGTCTTCATATTAAGAGTAACTTCAAAACCATAAGGTTATATATAATACTACAAATATTAGCCAGATATTTTGAGTGGTCACTATGTGTCAGATATTTTATGGAGCTCTTTTCATATACTGCCTGATTCCTCACAAAAGCCTTAAGAAGTAGGTATTATTATACCCATTTTATAGATGAGGCTACACAGGTTTAAAAATATTAAATAACTTATCCAAGTAAAAAGTAAAAAAAGAATGCAAACACATTTTGCTGAGTCTGTATGTTCTATTTCTTCTGGTTTGGAAGAAATAGTTAAAATTATTGATAAGGTGGAATACATAAAAGTTTAAAATTTTTGGACACCCAAAAAAAAAAACAACAATAAAATTCTAAAGTAAATCACATTCTGGGAAAGAAAATCTCTGTAACCTCTATGCATAATGACTATTTTCCTTAATATAGAAGGAACTCTTACAAAGCAAAACAGGCAATATATAATTGTAAATATAAAAAGCCACAGACACGGAATTATGGAAATTCGTAATCAAGAAATGTCATTCGAAAAGTGATGAAATACTATTTCTCAAAGCTGACATTTTCAAATAGTAAATTATAATAATCAATAATAACATGGATAAAATTTCAACCCAATAAAAACTGATTAAATTAAATATGGTGCTAACCTAAGATAGAATATCGTAGTAGTAAAATGATTTTTCAAATGGTATGTGCTCACATAGGAGGAGCCTTACCCTATCCATATACAGCGTAATACCAGGTGTGTGCATATATACAAGACAGAAACTTTTACACATAAATTATTTTTAAAGAACTATATAGCATAATGTTAGAGATTGAAATGCAGACCATTTTCAATTTATTCTTGATCTGCTTCAGGTACTCCTAATTTTCTCAATTCAGTATGGTTTACTTTACAATCACAAATATTTTCAAAATTTTATTATAAACATAATGATTTATTCACTCAATAAGAATGCCTTAAGTCTATAAAGTTCTTTTAGGATTTACAAAGCAACTTCATAAATATTATCCCACTTAATTCATAGTACAACCCTGAGAGAGATACATACTGGCACCATTTTACAGAAGAAACAACCTCTCTTAAATTAAAGTGGTCACGTTTCTTTCTGTTTTTTCCAAGCACAGAGCAGAGGAACAGGTTCACCTCAACTGCAATAAAAGGATCCTTAAGAACAAAATAAAACTTTTAATTATTTCCCTATAAACAACCCACAACAATGTCAGTGATAAAATAATCCTACCTGAAAAAAAATATCTTATTGGCCTACATTGTAGTTATAGCAGTTACTGTTGTGTTTTAATAGTATGCATGGTCACTTCCAATTAGTATCTTATTATTTAAGCACTGTGTTCTCCAAAGGAGTTAATTCAGAGAACTTCTAGTTGTGCAGTTGGCACCAACCCACAGACTAAAACCCTTTTCTAGAATAAGTTTGTAAAAGTTGTCATGTCTCTCCTATGCCACTACATATTCCTATATCAAATGGGAGATTCGAAATAAACAATCACAGCACCATGATTTGTAAAAACAAGGGAACAAAACTTGAATTACTTCAATTCTATCCTTCCTATTTGACCACTTAAAGTTTTGCATTGAAAATTCAAAACAGCGAAACAGTACAAACTGCAAGGTGTAATACTTTAGTTTGGTTAAGCACAAATTCTATTTCATAGATGAAACATTTTTACTAAATGGGAATGCTTTAAAATTGAAATATAGTCCATACTTTAATTGCTAGTTCCTTGAAAACTAAAGAATAAATCAAGAAGATAATTATTGTGCATTGCTCCATGATTACTACTCAAAATAATTTTGTCAAATAGAGGTGGGTTGTTGAGATATGATACTCTGGGTGTGTCAAATACAGTAGGTACACCTCTACTCTTATTATAAAGCTGTGATATGTTTTAGGAAAAACATCTGAAGATTTGGAAAAATCTGTTCATTATAATATTAGTAAACAAAGAATACATACCAGTTGTTTGCCCTATCTTTTGGACATGTTCCCAATGAAGTAGGTCTTATTTTGTTTGTATTTATAACTTTATGGAAACATAACAGTAAGGTCTTTGAAACTCATCGGACCATTTATTTCAATTAGAGGCAGTAATGAAATCTCTTTAAACTATTAGATGTCACTTAGTCTCTATGTAAGACAGATTGTATCCTTAATGCCTTTTGGCATGATCCACAGTTATTTGCCCTTAATAGTTTTCATATTTACTGAAATGGGATTCCATTCCTACGCCTCCCAGGCCTCCCAAGACCAAAGCAGTGGTTGATCTGAAATAACATCTTTTCATTAAACTTAGAAAATAACTTTCAAAACCTATCAACTCCAGCACTAATAACTATAATAAGAAATCTTGGCTGTAGCCAAGGACTCAGTGCTGCTTCTAGTGCCACACAGGCTAAGACCTTACGAAGCTAGGACTGTCAGGGAGCCTGATGTACTTTCCCTCATGGGGGGCAAGGTCCTTCCAAAGGCCTTAGGATACTTCTTGTTTATTTCAAGGACCAGCCCTGATCAAGTCCATGTCATCTGACTCATCTTACTTCAAGAAAAGTCATTTCACGACATATTTGAGCTGGAGTCTGAGCAATTACATTATTTGAAAAGTACTGCATTTTTGTCAAAATGTGTTTCTTCCTTTCTTATTTTTCATGGCATACCTCAGACAATTACCTAAGAGCAGACGAGGGTCAAGGAGGGCGCTGTTAATACAGCTACCCTTGACTGGAGCCTCTTTTTTTCACTCAAGAGTGAGGAAGAATGAGCACCACTTACTTCTTTAAAACTCGACGGCAGTGTGGAAAGAGAGCATCCTAAGAACAGCAGGATAAGCAAAGGTGAAGTCTTACGGACACCATAAGACTACCCAGATGCAGATTAACACATCAAGTGCTACAGTTTACTAAAATCTGTGCATGGTTTACCTAATCCCTCCCCTTTAAGGCCACAGGCGTCTTACTAATTATCTATTCACAGAGTCCTTTGCGAGAGCCTTCCTCTTTGCAAATACACAGGGAATTGACTTTTGTGTTTTGAAAAGCCTTGTTGAGAAATTTCCACATTTGCAACATGGCTACACACTAAAAGCATATTTTTTAAGGGTTCAAACATATGAAAAGTATTATAAATATCATAAAATCCAAAACCAGTTTACCAGTCATACCAAGAAAAACAATACTCATTTGTTGTCAGATTCTTGTTTCCATTTCATATTTTATTGAATGTCATCACTCGTAATTGTCTGATTTGATTCCAAATTACTTTAGGTATCTACCCGAAACCAGATCCACCTTCAAAAGAAGGCTTACCACCAAGGGAGATGCTCGAAAGAATGTTCTGCAGACACCAGAGTTCAGAAATGTTTTGATTAATGGCAGCTGTACTCTACCAATTTGAAGATTACGATGTAATTTTGAGCATCTAAATTCCATAATGTTTTATTAAAAATAAATTTCATTGTTGTATCCTCAGACACACAGAAATGACTGGGCATCATGTGAGTAAAAATCTGCCACTGATTAAGTACTACACGTCCCCTTCATGAGGATGAGACCTCAGCCGATAGGCTCTTCTGTACACAGCCCACACAGGACCACTGTGCTGGAGCCAAAACGTCCAAGCAAGGCTAGGTACAGGGCAATACGGGCTACCATAGACAGGCACTTACCAGGAGCCAGGCTACTCACCTAGCCAATGCTTTTCTCTCAACGTCTGTAACATCACCAGAAGTGGTGTTTTCCGCTGGCAGTTTGCGTTCCGCTGGCAAGGCCAGCATTACATCTCTGTCCTTCCTCAAGTGCCTGTATTGATTGCCTTTCCCTTCCACAAGACATCACACTGGTCCATTACATTGCATGTCAGAAAGTGGGAAATCTAACACAAATTAAGGGGCCTTCTACCTCAATGAAATTTTTTGGGGGGTCCTGGGGTTGGGGCATATTGAGATGAGCTTTCTAAAGTGAGGATAAGTGGATGCATCTGGTCCCTGCTGCAACTGGAACAGAGGCCCAAAGCCTAATGGGCCTTTGGATTCGGGAGGCAAATTATTTTACTTTTGGAATGTGCTACCCCAGACCATTTACCGGGAGACTCAAAGAGCTGCTAGTTTTGAGTTTGGTCCGCCCCAGGTCCAGGCTGCTCTGCCACTTGGGCGTGCGCTCTAGCAGACCCAGTGGTGATGGCAGTGGCAGATGGAGAGACGTCTGGAGCCTCTGGCAGCCCATACACAGTGCAGACCCTTATGATTTTGGAGCAATACCTACCAATACTCTAATTTTAAGGACCTAGCCTCCTGAACGGTTATGGAATACACTTCTGGGGTTTCATCTACTCAGTCTACGGTACTTTGTTAACGGCGGCCCTAAGAAACTGATAAAAATCTTGGCCTAATAAGTTCATGAGTGTTAGCTCAGCTAATCTCCACGAGTACTTGACGGAGCAGTCACTAGTGTTGCCTGCTTTTTACAGAGGAGCCAGAGGGGAGCTAGCATGGAGTAGAGCCGGGGCTTGAACTCAGCAGTCCAGATCCAAGCCTGTGCTCTAGGGCACCGCAGCACTGTGTCAACAGGGAGGAGGAACGCACATGCACAGTGCTGCTTACCTACATGAACTCCATGGGCTGCCGGGCTGCCATGGCGCACAAACCAGTTGATCTTAGTTTGGGAGCTCAGCACATGTGGCCTCTCAGCATACTGCCTCTGAGGGCAGGTAAGAAGCCTCGGAAGAGTAGGTGAAGGCTCAGTGTATGACCTGGGGGCTGCCTGCAATGCCCATGGATGCCTGACAGTGCACAGTAGTTGATTTCTTTTGTTAATGGTGCTGGCCCCCTAGCTAGGCCTAGACTTGCTCACCCTGGAGAATGAGCACATTCTTAAATTTTCCACACTGGTACTCCGTCTCTCACCTGGCCCTGACCCTGCTATGGAGGTCTGCTTTTTAAACAATCTGCAGGAATACCATTGCAATTCTCAGGTCTTCTTTGATAATATTTAATGAGTAAACACTTTTATTTTGAATTTTATCACTAGTACTCTCTACTCAACTTTTGACCAAAGTTGGTCTTTTTTAACATTTGAAATAAACACAAGTGCAAAATTTGCCAACCCTTGGCATTTGTAGAATAATATTCAACTTCTACATGACGCAACTACTACACATCAGACACTGGGTCAGGCCCTCCACATACAGATCCATTAAACTGTAAGCTGGGAGCACATCTGGTTCGCTGCTATAATCGTAGGGCCCGGCTGCTTGAGGAGGTCGTCAGGAGCACATGAGAGCTGGGCCAGGGAAATCAGAGGCTCATACCCCCAGCCCTGTCCTCAGGATGTATGTTCTGCCCACTGCTCCTCCAACTGGGCTGGGCATCACTTCAAGAACACAGCCTTGAGGGAGTAATGTACTGAGACCTTCTGGATGGTATACGTCAGAACCCAGTGAAGGCCTCTGTATAACTGATGAGATTCAGGTAGGTGGGTGCAGAGATCTACTCATCTTGCAGCCTAAGACAAGCCTCGTATGTAAGTTCCCTTATGAAACCTACACGCTGCCCACCTGGACTGGCCTGCCCCTCCCTGGGTCTCAGCCTGCCCTCTGAGTATGGGGGTCAGTTCTGAATTTCACCCAGGGAACTCTGAAGGGTACAAACCATGGTACCTGCTTGATATTTGTTAAACAGACAGATGGATAGCTGGCTGGCCAGTTGAGGGTCCCCATCAGTGGAAACTCCAGAGGCAGTGAACTATAAGGAGCAGGAGAAAAGAGGCAGTCGCCTCCCCGCCCCTCTTTCTGCCATGTTCTAGTGGGGGACTGAAGGCAAAAAGCCTAGAAGGACCCTCACCAAACCAGTCCAAGGAGACCTGAGCTGGGAAAAGTGCACTATGTCAGCTTCCAGTCTGTCTCTGCTAACTTCACAGGAATTCCTGGGAGGCAGGAAAATTTAATGTCATTTCACCTTCTGCAAGGACCTAAGGCAAAACTCCAAAGGACACAGCATATCTTTGCCAACCTCTCTTTTTCCTTTAAATATTTCTGTATCCTCCACCTGGCCTGAGACACAGAAGGCCTCGTGCCAGCTCTGTCTCCCCAAATTCCTGCACCCTAGGCCATCTCTCTGAAATATCTATTAACAGCCCTATTACCATGGGAGTCTTATTACTTAATTAAATTCATACTGAGGTGTGAACGAAGCTTAACACTCCTCCAGCATTATCCAATAACGTTATACTAACTCAGTTTTAATTGGTAGTGTGTGGCAAAGGATATTTTTCAGGTGAAGAAATTGAGAAGCCTATCCCATACATGCTACTCTAAGGCCTGCCTTCTGCTTTATCAGGTCTGCAGAAAACAGAGTACCTTCCCAGCTCCAAACCACTCATACCCACCACAACCCTCATTCGTGAACTTTACCAAACATAAAACATCACACAGAGCCTGTAAGCTGCAGATATATACATCAGTGTGGTAAGGGTATACCTTCTATATATGTTTATTTATATAGATCCTATATGGCAGGGTCCATTGACCACTGCCCCCTGGAAATACACTCCAAACTCCTAAATATGACTTCAAGGCCATCCAGGACCAGCCACTGCCTGTCTGTCCACTGCTTGCCACTTCCTCCAAGCATTCTGTGGTGCAGCCAGATGGAATTCCTTTAAATGCCTGTTACCCGGTTGCATGCTCAATTTCCTCCCTTTCTGGCCTTGATACATGCTGTTCTCTATTCCCCTGTGGATCCTCCTCTTCTTCAGGCTAACCCCTCCCAACCTCGAGTTCTCTGATCCAGCACAGATTCTGGAAAGCCTGTCATGACCCCACCTCCCTGCAAACTGTATTGGATACACTAGTCCCTGCCATCATGTGCTCTCCATCAACCCATCACCATGCTCCAGCATCACTGTTCATTCCATTTCATATCCTGCGGGCTAGACCCCCAAGTCCCTTGAGGGGGCCGGACCTCAGCATACTGCTAGCCACAGCAACCTGGAGTCCAGCAGAAGGCTTGGCAGGGAGAAGCTTGGTAAATCACTGGCATCATGTGTATAAAGTTTTATCTAATCCCTACGTTGTGAAAACATGTCCCCATTTCACTAAGGTAGAAATCCCAGCAGTCGGAGAAGCATTTAGCAGAAGAGGGATTCATCCAATGTTTCTTAATTTCAAGAAGTGCTCTTTCCAAGTTCCTGGTTTTCTAAAGCTACAGACTTGCCTTGGGAAACAAAAAAAAAAACTTACTTTTTACTAACCTAAGAGGGTAAAGTGGCAACTGGTGATAAGGATTCATCAACGCAACACTGCAGCCAGCACCTGGCAACAGGAACTGTTATTACAGTAAACCCTATAATCCTTCCAGGTGATTCTTGGGAAAATTCCTCAACTGACTTTTCTCTTTATAGAATTTCTATTCCTGCCCTGATCACCCTTGGCATAATCTACTCTTGAGCCATCTACTGTTCTCATCAAAATACAAAAAAAACCTACAGGGATCACAGTGCAAATAACCATAAAGGAAACATCAGGCATCTCTGACAGGCAGAATTCCAAATGTGTGCAATGAACACTACACATTCTGATCATGGCAGAGCCCAGGAATCTGGAGAAATCACATGTGGGTCACATTTTAAAGAAACAGTCTAAGCATTATTTGCAAAAAACAAACTGCATCAGAAAACAAGTTCTTAAATAATTTAAAATCTAAAACTTAATAGTCAACACACATGTAAGCCACAAACTCAGAATGGCCAACATCATCTGGCACTACACACTTGTATGCTTGGTGTGGGGTAGCCTTCTTGCCCCACTGTGCTTTCATCAGTTCTAGAAAGAGAATGACAATGGATAGAAAGTGAATGGGGGTATATGTTTATTATCAGACATTATTGTTAAGGGACACAGAAATTGACTGAAATAATTATTTATATGGGCAGTAAATAGTATGACAATGCAAGGTGAAATTTTCTTCTATAAATTGCACATACTCAACTGCACTATCATATCACACATTGATCTAGGCAGGAGTACACAGTCCACAGCCTACACCCAGACATTTCATGTCCTTAGACTCCTGTAAGTGGAAGAGGAATCCTTTTCAGCTTCTAAGTTTGAAAGCGAGGCCTATCTTTTTAAGCATTCCTGCACATGCCTCTCACCTGCAGCCCACACTCTCCTCTGCCCTCTCAGCCCCTTGCACAGCTCTTTTCCTGAAGAAGGCCCTATGGACACACCTTGTTCTCTACATCTCCTTCTGTCCAGGACTTGACATGTGCCCTCACCATGTGCCTAGATGCTCACATTCTCAGCGCAAGCCCAGCTCCCTTTGGAATGTAAACCACAAAGCCCAGCTGGCCTGGAACTCCTCTGACCTGCTGTCTTGAGGAAGAGCCTTATACTGATGGTTGAGTCCCTCTATCCACACTAGACATAAGTCTACCTGCCTGGAAAAACTGCGCTCTCCTCTCCATTCCCGTTTTGAGCACACATCAGTGACTTGAATATGTGCTCAAATGGAGGCAAGCCATCCTCCAGACCTGTCCTCTTCAGTTTGTATAAAACTACTCTCAAGCAGGGTATCTGAATTGCCAATCTTTCCTGCAACATATGGATAACATTAAACCCTTTGTTCCCATCTACCCTAGATATCATCTACTTTTCACAAAGTTTTCACTTGAACACCCTTAAATCCAGACATTATGACCTTAACTTAAGACTATAAAACAATGCGGTTGCCCAAGATGAGCACAAAACATTTTAAATTATCCCCGTTTCCCTGTCAGGGTGCTGTATTTACCACCACCCCCTACCGCCTCCCAGCGGCCGCCTTCTTTGTCGTCATTTTCCTGGGGCTTCTCTGTATCTTGATTTTCCAGCTGAGGCGCTGACTTTCCTGGGTAACTCCAGGCAGGCTTGAGGATCACCTGTGCTGACTATTTTACCCTCTACCTGGATGGCTGCAAAAACCTGAGCCGAACAGACTTGGCTGGAGGCGGGGGCTCTTGAATGAAATAAGATTTTCTTTTAAGTAATTATTCAATGCCCAAGTCCACATTTCAGCCTTCCACAGAGCAGCTGCCATATTCCCGGCTGCTTTCCTGAGGCTCCATCCCCAGGGAACTTCTCACTGACTGACTGACTCCTCTGCGTTGTGTCCTCCTCTCAGGCTTTCTACAAGTCCTGCCTGTGCCTCTTCATCTCATCTGGGTTAATGGTGCCCAGCACAGGTCTCCACAGCCCATCCTCAATGGCCCCATTATCTACAGTGTCTTTAGCACCGATGAATTCCCTAGAAACTTAAGCTAGAGGACTCATCCCAATGGGACTGACATGCGTCTTAACTTTCCCTCAGAATGTTCACGTCAGTGGTTCACTTTTCAAATTTGCATCAGTGCTGAGATTTAAACTTTATGGAATTGAGCAACGAGCGTGACTCTTGAAAGAAAAGAGCTGGCCCATTTCCCTTGGGAGTTTCTTAAAAAAAAAGTGAGAAAGAGGAAGGGGAGAAAACAAGGGAGGTATTAACCATTCTTCGGGTACCCTGTACACCCACGCACTACCGTGGGTATCAGGAATCGCCCTTTGCTCCTGGAGAAAGCGCCGCGCTTACGGTTCCTGATAGGTGAGCCTCGAAGACCACCCCGAGACCCGTGGCTTAGCATTAACATAACATCCACCTGGGGTCAGGGACCACAGCACCGCTGGTGACACCGGGAAGGGAAGAATAAAAGCGAATACAGAAAGAACGTAGAAGAGAAGCCCCGAACCCACCGCACCTCGCCTCCGGGTGGCCACCGGCACCGGCTGCCAAGCCTGGGCAGAAGCGGCTGGACGGCGTCTCCTGCCGCCGCGCGGGGCCCCCGCGCCGCCCGGGCAGCGCCCCCTTACCTTGCGGGAGTACGGGGGCTTGCTCAGGTGGATGCCGTCGCGGACGAGCTTATCCCGGATCATGATCTTCAGCTTCAGTTTGGGGTAGCTCACCAGCTCCCTGCTGCGGGCGGCGGTCTGGCAGCGGGGGTCCCCGCGGGGGCCCTGGGCAGGGCCGCCGCGCGGCTCCCCCCGGCGGCCGGTGGGGAAGGCGGGCGCGGGCGGAGGCTGCGGCTCGAGCGTGAAGTAGAGGCCGGCGGCGGCGGCGTCCTGCTCCCGCAGCCGGCGCACGGCGTCCAGGATGCGGCGGCGGTGCGCGGGCGCCAGCACCCCGATGGCGTCCAGGTCGGGGTCCCCGATCTGCTTGCACACCTCCAGGTCATCGTAGCCGTTATCCACGAAGGACTCCGCGTACTGCGGGAGCTGCAGCGCTCTGAGCCACTCGTAGACTATGTTGGTGCACATGGTGGGACCGGAGCCCCGCCGGCAAACACTGTCCCAGCGCCGAGCGGCACCAGTTCTTGGAACTTTTAATCCTTTTCTCCGAGGGGAGGAAGAAATCGCAGCAAAGTTTTCCTTTTAGAGAAAAGGATGGGGTCGGAGACGGAGAGCCATCAGAAGCAGCCTGGGAGGGAGGCGCGTAAAAGCGGCCAAGTGAATTCCCCAGGCAGCCTAGGCTCGCAGGCGCGGGCGTCTCGGCGAGCAGCTCCTCGCCGCCCCTGGAAGCGCCGCCGCCGCCGCGGGGAGGGGCGCGCGAGGGGGCGGGGCCGGCACACCCTCGGCCCGGCGCGCGGTCAGCGGCGCGCGGAGCCGCCGCGGAGCCTCTCTAGCGCCGAGCGGCCCGGGGCTGCGCGCAGCATCTCGGCTTCGGGCCGCCGCCTCGCGCCCGGCCCTGGGGAGCCGGCTCCTCCGAGCAGACCTGCGGCCGCCCCGGAGCGCCCGGTCTCCGCGAGGGCGAGTCCCGGGGAGGGGTGTCTGCTAAGCTGCCGGGCCCTCGCGGCTACCTCGTTTGCTTTTTACATTTCTATTCATCTGATTGCTGTAGCCCGTTGACATCTCCGCGCTCACTTCCTCCCGAGCCTCTCACTCCAGCCTGATTCCAGGCTGCGCGCCAGTGAGCCGCCCAAGGGCACGTTCCCGCCGCCCCACCGGGCTGGGCGCGGCTGTGAGGCCAGGTTTCCCTTCTTTCCCAGTCCACGTTGCATTTCCCTTCCTCGGAGCTCGGCGGTCTGGCTTCCTCCGTGGACTCACGCTCAGCGCCCGGAGCGGCGGCCCTTTGGCCCGGCTAAAAGTGGGCGCGACGTGGGGACCGCCCGAGGCCGGCCGGCGCTGCCTGAGTCCCCTTCTCGCTGCAGCCGGGCACGCTGGGCGGTGGGAGAGGCTGGTGCCTCTCCCTGCTTAAGCCCCGGGGGCTGTGAAAGTTTGGCATGGGTTGTTTTCCTCTAGGCTGGCTCGTTCCGCAGGGTCCCCGCCCTGCTTCTGCCGGGTCCTCTCACCCTCGCCTCCGCTGTGCTTGCTTTCAGGCACCCCCGTCGCCCTGCATTACGCCGTAGCTCTCAGGGTGGTTCGGCCCACCGGGGACGCTTCCAGGCGTTCAGTGCTGGAGCCTGGGGAGCAGAGCTCACTCCTCCCTCCCGGGATCGCGTGAACATCGATACCTCAGCACCCAGCTCGCGTTACAGGAGGCGCTTGCATATCTCCGCCCACCGCACTTTCTAGGGAGTAACAAAATCCACCTAGTTTCCCTATCGGGCCCAAAGCCTGACCAAGCGCCTCGGGGTGGGGACCCGAGCAGCAGGTGTAACAGAGCGAGGACCTCGCCTAAGTTTCCCTAAGTATCTGACCTTCTTGAGGCTAGGAGAATTTTGGTCGAGGTACTCGGTGGGGCAGGTTCACTCTCTCCTCTCTTTTTGCAAAAGGGCAACTCAACTTCGCACCTGCGCCGCATCAGTACCTGAACTGGACACTTTTTCTTAGAGAGTCCCGTGGGGCGTGCCAGTCTCTGGCCCCGACCTTGGAAGTGAAGAGCTAACGATTTCGGAGTCGTTTCCACACCTGTGCGTTGGCCTTTGGGAGTGGGGTTCCTCTCCCTAAAATCAGAAGAGCTTACCCCTTTCAGGACACAGACTCCTTAAAGAATCAGATGACAGCTATGGTTTTTTTTGCCGCCACCCCCACACGCCCACCCAGCAAAGAAAAACACCCGACGTAGGAGTCCAAACATTCACTATTGCTGGTAGGTAGCGGGAGGAGGTGTCTGGGTTACCAAACCCCGGGACTAGCGTACCGCACCTTAAGAACAGCTGCCAGGAGGGAACCCCTTGGGGGTGGAATGAGAACGAGCGCGAAGAGCTGTAGGGTTACGTGGAGACCCCAGATCCCTCTGGGTCACCCAGGCAACCATGCCCGGAGCTCCAGGTAGGGCTGCGTTTCTCCTGGGTGCTGGGATGCTGGAAGCACCCTGCCCTTCCCGCCGGGCGCGGATCTCTCTCCCCGGCAAAGCAGACTCACAGTGCCCCCTCGCGGTCGCACAGGCGAATTTTAAGGCGTTGTCCAAGTCCCCGCCAAACTCATTTTATTGGCCTGAGGCAATGAGTTTCAAGGCTTTACCTATTCAATGAGTTCACCGTCCCCCTTTTTAAAATACGAACGTTTACATCCCATTTACATTTGTACCCCAATTATATTTCCTAAGGACCTTTGATTTTTAGGAGAAAAATAGTCCAGTAATTTGAATTATAGTGCTAAAAACAGAAGTTACAGCAGATATTTATTTGGAAATTAACTACGTGCAAGGCAGATATACATATCTCTCCATGTATGGTAAGTAGTAGTATTATCCAGTATCTTACTGAAGAAGAAATTCGGGCACCGAAACTCTAATTTGCACCTCACTCCCACCTCCTAAAGGATGTCACTGTTCACGGAGGAGCATGGGTTAGACCTTTAAAGGAATGAATTCAATGCCTGTCTTCCAGCTGTTAACCTTCCCAGTCTCCAGCGTGGTGCTGGGTAACATCAAGAAAAATTGGGCTGGTTTTAAGAGGGCAATCCCTTTTTTTTTAGACTGGGAAATTTAAAGCTCCAGAATTTTATTGTTATGGCTTTTTCTTTGCCAAGTTATGTGAAAAGTCTAATACTACTATAGTTCTTTGCTAGCTTATATACAGCCTTTTTTCCTCTAGGATCTTACAGACTCTGCACCTTATCTCATTAATCCTCACTGAAGGAAAGTATTTTTATTTCCGTTTTATAATTAGGGAAACTGCTTTGGGGGAAGATAAATGACTTGCCCAAGGTCATACAGTAAATCAGGACAAAGACAAGAACAAACTTGCATGTCAAAGTGGCTTCTCAACAGGCAGCAATGACTCTCTTTTATTTATGTGCAGTCACTATCCAATTAGGAAATAAAGCATCCTGGTGCTCTCTTTGAAGGGGAAGCCTTTTATAAATTAATCAGTTGTTAATCAGTCATAAATAAAACTTACTCATTGTAACCTCTAGAGAAAACCTGCTATCTGGAGACTTAACAAGTCTCAACTATAGAGACTTTTTTCTAGATTTCCCTTCTACTTCTCTTGTCTCCTACACCTGTTCAAGTCTTTTGTGAATCCTGCAGGCTTTTAGCTTCTGCTGTTGCCTTAGCATAGTGAACCTTTTATTAGACTTAGTTCTAGAGGCTACTACATGTAATCTCAAATTTAGAAGTTTTATAGCCGAAATATGTCTCTGTCCATAGCTAAAATCCAAAGTAAAACTGAAAAAAGTGAATGGCTAATCTCAAGATTTAGATATAGTGTTTTAGAGCTAGAAGACTAGTTGAGATCATTTCAAGCATCTGTGTTTTCATGCAGAAAATGGAGGCACAGGAAGGTCAATTAGTTACCTAAAGTCACACAGCCAGTTTGTGACAGAACTAGGGCAAGAACCCAGATCTGATTTTTCATATACTCTCACACTGAACTTACTACCTCATTCTTGCTGTGTGCTCCTGGCCACTGTCAAAAATCATTCATTTACTCATCAAATGTTTATATTAAGTAGGCACTTCAGTGTCAGGCATTGATGTAAAATGAGAAGACTTTTACTTCATTAATTGGAACTGTAGAGATTTCAGTATTTTAAATATGTAAAGAATAAACTGATAGTTTTTTATATGTTAGTTCATGAATGAGGAAGATGCCAAAGTGATATTTTCTTCATTCTTTAATTGTCCAAATCCTATGAATCAAAATCAGCCAAAATGTGAAATTATATTTTACATCCAGAAAAAAAGTACTTTTTAAAAAACAAGTGGCAATTTTGCTCTTGTGCATAACCTTAGACCACCACATCAATTTTCTCAACACACATTGTTGAGTACCTATAATTTTATAAATATTTCTGAGTGATCTTACTTTGTACAGTTTTTCTTAACATCCAAGTTTTCAAAATATTTCTTATGCTGTTTATTTTACATGTTTGGGGCCAGGTTTTTTTTTTCTGTTTTTTATGTGTTTTTTTTGCAGAAAGTACTCTATACCTAATGAAAATCAATGTGTAAATAGGTCACAGAAAAAGTTTCTTTTCAGGCACATTTTAGAACTGTCTTGATAATAACTCTGGCAAAATGACTGTTGATATTCTTAGTGCAATAAATTACTGATAATTATATTCAGGTTTTAAATTCTAAATATCAAAAAAAGCTTTTCTACTTTGCTCAGACTCTGTAATTTGATTTAAGGATATAGAGTGAAAAATAATTTGTTTTGAAATTTCTTCGGTGCCACATAAGGTTTCATACCATTTCATTTGGAAGATAAATGTTCGCACATAGAGTGTGTAAAAATTAAATTCCATTAACATCTATTAAATGTCAGTCCCAGGGGTGTCTAGCCTTGTAAAAGTCAAGGATATATAATATTAATCTTAAAATGCAGAATACATCTTGCCTCTGTTTAAACCATGAGCTAAAAGCATCTAGAAGAAACGTGTGCCATAGGGAGAAATGAGAATAATGGACTTGAGTGATGTAACAGGCAATCTGTTCTCCCGTGGCTGGGAGTGAGGCGTTGGGTTGGCAATTTAATTGGGGGCAGGCTGGGTGGGGGCGTCTGCTAATATGTCTGAGCTGTATACATTATACTTGTGTGTGACAATACATATATGCAAGAAGAAGAGACAGGGAACAGTGGGGAGTAGCAGCAGGATCCCTTAGATTATTCATTGCTATTATAACAAGTCTTTCTTTAAGGAAGGAACAAAGGGTAAAAAAAAATGTTGAAAAGTCAGAGACCTGTAGGTCACTAATGAAAGAGAGCCAAGCAAGAGACTCATAATGATAGAAAATAAAGTGAGATCCATTAAGAAGAATTCTTATTCTCTTCCCTCTGGTAATCCTGAAACATTCTATATTTTTAAATACATCTGCAAAGAGGAGGAAAGGATAGTACAGTGTTTTCTAAGGTAAAAATGGCAGGTGGGGTATTTTGTTGAAGAACAAAAGGCAACTCCAAGGACTCTCCCATTAAAAAAAAAAAAAAGATTTAAGTCAGCAACATTAATTTAGCACATCAAACTTAGAATATATAACCTCATACACATGAAGTGATACTGATAAAAGCTATTTCAGAAGAGAAGTACAAGTTATAATCACAATAATGAAATCACTTGGTTTATGACCAGGCATCCAAATTGAATAAATCATAGTTGCTCCCATCCTACAGTTTAATTCCACTCAAAAGTTAGGACAAAGAATTCATGGAGGCCACTTTCTGAGATCAGTCTGGCTCCTGATGACTGAAATGCTGTAGGTTGTCACTTTTGAGGCACAGTAATTTTGTGTTTGATTTCAAATCTTTGTTCCTTCTTATTTGATTTAAATTTGTTATTGGAATATATACTCTAAAACTCAAACTCTTAACTTATAAGAAATCTGCACATAATTAGGCTCCTATGGAAGCCAAAGGTTTTGTCCCTTTTCCAGCTTTGGAGAGAAGCAGGTGGGGTACATCACAGTTTGAAACTATCTCAGACCTTTGAGGCCACTTTTGATATATGAATGAAATCTCAGACCTTACTTATGGACATGTCAACACAAAATGTAAGCGGAGCATCCTATTTGTAGGCCAGCAAAGCCCTGTTCCTAGAAGTGTGGTTGACAAATCCAGAAATAGTAGATGTTTTGCATACATCTTTAAAAATTTTCAGCTCATCAGTTTCACCAGTGCCAAATTTCAGATTCTTCCTTGGGGTTGTTCAGCTGTTTTGTGTGAGTGAGCCCAGAACCCCACAGCTTGGACCATGGTCTTGGCCAGAATGTTCTGACCTCAGAGGACTTGCTAATATCATGGGCCAGGAGAGGCGTTTTTCAGGAACCTGCCCAGAAAAAATATAAGTAATACATTCCATATACAGTACACCAGGACAAATTCCAAATGGGTCAGAAATTTAAAGATAAAGATGAAATAATATACTTGTTTAAAGAAAACAAGCATATTCTTCTATAAACTGGGAGTGGGAAAGACTTTCTTAATTTTGAGTCAATTGCCAGAAGCAGTGGGGAAAAAAGATTGGTACTTTTTTTTATTGAAGTATAGTTGATACCTTTGATGACATAGATATTTTTAAAAAGCCTTTACATGGCCAAAAAGTAAATAAAATTTTGCACAAACTTTCATTAGCGAAATAAAAAGACAAATAACCCTCTGTGGGAAAGTATTTAGCATTCCTGTGGCAGTCACGGACTGGCATAGCTAATACCAAAAAAAGTATGTAAAAATAGAGAAGCAAAAAGGCAACAGACCTATGGGAAAATGGGCCAGAAAATTCCAAGTAAAAGGCAAATGAATATGCATTTGAAACCATTCCCTACCTTCCTCAAAATCAAATAAATGCACATTCAAATTATACAGAGATACCACTTCTTAATTACCAGATTAGCAAAAATCAAAAAGTTCAGCAACAAGTGCTGTTGGCAAGGCTGTAAAGAAGCAAACATTCTCATCAGTTGAGAGTAAAAATGCAGAATGCTAAATCCTCTGTGTTAGTCAGACTCGGTCTGACAAATCAAGTTCATTTTGTGTGACTTAATTGAAAGAGAATCGTGAATCATGTATTGAATCTAAAAGACAGAGTGAACCCTGCAGTATCCCAGATGTAGTAACTTCAGGATGTAGCTATTATCCTTAAAATTTGAAGAAGCAAAGAAAAGAGGTTGGAATTATTAGCATATAGGAACTTGGAGGAGAGCTCTGTTGAGCTGGGACCCAGAATTCTGAGGAAGGTGTACTGTGCTATTGCTTAGGAGGAAGGAGCCCAGGCAGTGGCATCAGGCCACTGAGGAAAGAGCACCTCCTGGCTGGTAGAGGCACTTCAGGAGCTCAAAGGAGCCTCCCGCAGAGCAGAGGCTTCTAAGGACCATTGCAGACTGGCTGGGGCAGAAAAAAGCTGGTTCTAGGAGTTCAGAAAATTGGTAACTGTAATCTGCCCTTGCTGGATGAAAAACTGTTGCAGGAGTGATCCTGGCAGGAAGAAGGAACAAAGCAGAACAAGAAAAGTTCCTCATTCTTTTTCCTGCCTTACGGTCTACCTCTAGCACACTTTACCAAACTTAACAGGGGGCCAGAGGGTACAGCAGAAAGGTGGAATGCCAGTTCCCAGCGCCCGCATCTCAAAGTGGAGGATAAAATGGTGCATGGAGAGATGAGAAAACAGAACTAAATATCCAGCACAACCCCTATGGAGGGGGATTTGGCAATAGCCAGCAAACTTCATGTTCATAATTTGCCCTTTGATTTAGCAATACCATTTCTCTGAATCTATCCCAAAGATGACACTAGCAAAATTTAAAAAAAAATTTAAGCTTGCATAAGATTATTCATCACAGCACTCTTTGTAATAGCTGAATATTGGAACCAGCCCACGTGTCCATCAATAAAGGACTGTGGTTAATCAACACAGTGAAGTACTCAGGAACTATTGAAAGGAATAAAGTGATCTCCAGGATACAGCATTATTTGAAAAGAAAAAAGCAAGATGTAAAATAGTGCTCACAGCATGCTACTATTTATTTAAGGAAGAGAAGGTATGAATATATGCTGTACAATTTGAGAAATGGTTACCCAAAAAGACATGGATGGAATTGGGTAGAAGGGATGATGAGAATAGGATCTAGACTTCTTTGAATAATTGTTTCATAGATTTGACAATAGAACCATGAAAATGCTTTGTGTAATCATAAAATAAAATAAAATTTTAAAAAGTAACCTCCCCAAATCAGAAGTAAAACAAAACAAACGAGCCTGTTCATCTTGTAGTGGCATAACCACACAGGGGGAACTATCCAAGAGAATTTTAAAAGTAGTTACGTGGCCATGCATGCCTGAAGGCATTACCTTAAGGAAAAAAGAACAGCAACAAATAGTAAACTGTTTTTAGAAATGTGACTGTTGCTGGAAGTATTTGAATCATTTTATGGAGACATTGTTTGTTGTGGTATAAATCAAATGACTAAGTGTGGTTGTTGTTGAGATCCAAGATTTTTTGGCACAGCTGAAAAGAGATGAAGTTGCAAGATCAATGAGTTTGAAAAAAACCTCTGTAGTCCAAAATTATAATGTGAAATGTTAATATGAACTCACAAAGTATTTTAATTTAAAAAAATTAGCTCTGTGTACAAAAAGGTTTAAAAATAAATTATTGACCCAATGGTAATGAGAGATCCAGCATCCACATTTCCCGCTAATAGGAACTATGATTCCTTAAAGAAATGTCTGAATCCAGATTTGGGAAAAGAAATGAACAAGATCAGCGTGGAAAATTTTGTCATGCCAGAAGGCAAGGTATCTATCAAAGACTGCTAGACATGCCAACAGGACTCAGGAGCCAACCTGAACAAGCACCCACCAGACAAAGATGGAACATTTTGAGCATTATCAATTAGGATCATAAGTGTAATGAGTTGAAGCTGATCAAATATGCTCAAACTCTTAAGTTCCTATGATATTTTAATAAAGCCCATTGGCTACCTTTAGAGAATGTTAGAGAACCACTTCATTATTTTTAAAAATGGCAGATGAAGAGACTGAATCAAGTGCTTTTCTTGCTATTCCTATATGATCTATACTTCAGGAAATAAAATCATTGATGAAGAAAAATTTACAGAAGCATACCAGCTATGAGAATTAGAATATCATTAATGCAACTGCTAATTAAGCAATGTATCTGCCAGCAGATCTTAAAGTAAGATTCCCTGAGACTTTTTTAGGGGGACAATTAGCGCAATATTATTTTCATGGCAATACGAAGACACTATTGGCATTTTTCACTGTGTTGACATTTACACTGATGGTGCAGAGGTAACACTGGGCAGAACTGCTGGTGCCTCAGCAGCTATCAAGGCAGTGGCACCAATGGTATTAGTAGTCATTGCATTCTCTACTACCACCCAGTGGAAGGAAAATTAAGCCAGTTTCATCTCAGAATTTCTAACAAAGCAGTAAAAATGATTAATTGGATTAATTATTTACCTCTGAGTACTTAAAAATACATATTCCATGTGGTAAACTGAATCAGGACTTCTGATAGTCATCTTCTTGGAAACCATTTGGGTGGTTGTTTTTGTTGCCAGATGAACTAGCCACATTTTCTTGGGACACAGTTTTTACTTTAAGGAATGACTGACAGAAAAATTAGTTAGTTATTCAGGTTTGGGCATTTGACAGGTATTTCCTTGAAAATGAGTGAAGTGAACCTGACTGTTCAAGTAAACAACTGACAGTATCTGTTGACAGATAAGTAAGATTAAAGCTTTCCCATAAAAATTTAAATTTTGGAAAACTTGAATTTGCCACCATGAGCATGACAGCTTCCCAATATTTACAGGCTTTTTAAAAAGTATATCAATGGTTATTAATGAATTTTTTTATATGGAGTAATGAAATATGCCCACTTTTGGAATATCTATATATATCAGTGGCTCAATATTTTCCAAATATTGTCACAAAGTCATGATAGGTAAGAGATCCATTTAAAAGGCAAGTTAAAACCATGGATTTTAATGTAACAGAATAGGAAAAGTTCATTGACATGGTTTCAGATTTCACGCTGCAGCAAAACTTTAGAAAACTACTATCTGTCAAGTTTTGAAATAGTATCCAAGAAATATATCTACAGTTATATGAAAAGGGTAGAAAAACAATGTTTCCACTTCCAACAAAACATCTTAGTGGTGCTGGATTTCTTGTGTACTTCCACTAAAGTATACTGTAGTAGACCAAATACAGAAGCAGAAAGAATCCAGCTATCTTCTATTCTATTAAACTAGACATTAAAGAGATTTTCTTTAATGTAAAATCATGCTCCCTTTCTTAAGAATTTTTTATTTTGCAAATATCGTTATTTCCCATAAAATATGTTATTTATGTTAACATGTAAGGCTTTATTATGGCTATTTTAAACAAATAAATATTTTATAAAGTTTTCTCAGTTATACTTTCTAATATAATAAATATCAGTAGATAAAATCTGCAGGAACAGAAGCTCTGAAGGATCCTCAGTAATTTTTAAGAGCACAATGTGCTTGTAAGACAAAAGTTTGATAACTGCTCAAGTAATAGCAATGGCTGACAACGTTACTAAAAGAGAGACATTCAGATACAATTATTACTTCTTATTAGAAGTAGACACTACCTATAAAGTGATCTTGACAAAAGTTTATGGAACCGGATTCTGATCAAAGCTCTACATCTACCTACCAGTTTATAGGAAAAACAGCAGATAAGCATGGAGGAGAAGCAGCTCAGCAAAATTCGGACTGAAGGAGACGCTACAGAAAAAAATGACAAGTTTTCTTGAACAAAATGTCAGGGTGGTGGGGTGGGGTTGGGGAGAGGAATTGAGAGAGGGAGAGGGAGTTGGGGAAGAGAGGGACTTCAAAAAGAGAAGTAGAAAGCAGATGAGCAAATTTTAAAATATGGACTTTTTCTGAAACCCGATTCAAGCAAGCATTGTGAAATATTGTTAGAAGAAAATGAGAAAAATGTGAAGATTGACTAAAATTTATTGACATTAAAGGATTATTGATCATTTTTAGGTGTGATAATGGTGTTGTAGTTGTATATGTTTTCCGTTTTTTAATATAGAGGTTCTATAGAGATGAATTTTTTACTGATGAAATGGTGTCATGTCTGGGATTTGTTTCACAATAATCCGGAGAGATAAGAGTTGGTATTACATGAAACAAGGCTAGTCATGAGTTAATTGTTAAAGCTAGGTGATATTAAATTGGGTTCATTATGTTATTTTCTTTACTCTTTTACATGTTTTCAAATTTCCATAATAAGGAGTTAAACAAATATAAAGGGATGCCAACTCCACACTGTTCTGGGGAATGACTTCCAGTTCTGTAGACAGGCACGAGGTGACCTAGAGATGACCTATTGTAATTAAAACAGCATTTGCCATCTCTCCTGAGGTGAGAAGACAATGACAGGGATCAGAGATTCCTGTAGCTAGGGGAGAGCAATAGGGCAGAAATATAAGCTTGGGCCATTTCCTCATGTAGTTGGTATTTAAAGTCATAAAATGAAATGAGATTAGATTAAAGGACAAGGATGAAAATTTAGGGCACCCTGTGGAGAATCTGGAAGAGCCTTTGAGGAGCCACAGGAAAGGGGAAGGAGCAGCCAGTGGGGTAGGGATCCGGGAGCTGTGAATAAAGCCATTTCAAGAAAGGAGTGAGCCACCGTGTCCATTGCTGCAGAGAGATCCAGAGATGTGAGGGCGAGAATGACTGGCCTGGGCGACAGGAGGTCAGTTTCACCCGGAGGAGGCCCAGGAGAGGCTGCGGGGAGAAGGTGGAGTGACAAAATAGGCAATAACTTCAAGAGTGGAATTATAAGGGGTCTGGCAAATGGGGCTGCAGTCAGAGAAGACTTTGTGGAAGGGGAAGGAGTTTTTTAGGGACAGGAGAAATTACTGCCTGTGGGGCTGCAGATACTGCCTGTGGGGCTGCGGAAGAGAATGATCCAGGTGGATGGAGCAGGGGTGCTACAGGGACTGAGCCTGGGCCTTCCTGGGAGGGGGTGGGGCCCAGGGCATGAGCTGAAGTGGGGAGGTGGGGAGCTGGCCCTGGGTAGGAGCCCGCTTGGTTCATTTTATTTGTAACAGGTGGAAATGCAGTCTGTGGGGACGGATGCAGCACATTAGCAGATTTGATGATGGGAGGATGGAGAAGTGCTATAAACAACTTAGACTTCTGACAGTCTTTTTGTCATCTAGGCTAAAGCAAAGGAAAAAAATAACCTGGTAATCAAATAATCTGACTGATAAGAAACTTTGTTACATTGGATCATGCATTTTGAAGGATTAGATAAGTAGATCGACTAAAACCATACTGGCAACCTTGATTTGGAAGACAAGGTGGTGCCCTGGAGTTGTCCTTCTGAGCAACAATTACTGTCCTAGCGAGAGGACTGTATCCCAGATAGCTTGACAGAATTCCAGATAACCCAATTTACATTCTAATTAAACTTACTATAACCTACCACCCTGGAATTGCTGCAGGAAAGGAAATCACAGGACTCAAAATCTTTTTCCAGGGCATGAAATCTGTGGTATAGACGGGGAAAGACAATTTGTAAGTCACTGTGAGCACACTAAGACATAAATTTCAGGCACAAAGGAAATAGAAGGAGCACAAGAGCTACATGAAAGGAAGAGTTTCTTTAAATTTTATTGCATTAATTTAATTCCATACCTAGAACTAATGGAAATGACTTAAGGGAATTTTTTTTCTTTCCAAAAAATTCTCAAAGACTATGGTTTTGATTGGTAGAAGGATCATGGGAATAACTTACAAACATCCTCATGAAAGGTCTATAAAATATGAAAGTGCTATAATAGATTTTTTCCAAAGAGGTAAAAATTTAAGATCTTTGAAAAAACTATGTTATCCATGGAATCCTATGAGATTAATGGAAAAAGTGTTTACGATTTTTTGACAAAAAACTTATGGTGTCTATTAAAATGGAAATTCTATGAGGAAAATACCAGATGAGAAATAAGAATAAAATGATAAATTATGTAATCTTCAGAAAGTTATGTTCATTCATTTTCTAGGTCCTTATGGAATTTCTAGGTAGGGCAGTTTTCTTTGATGCAAATGGGGTCAGTGTTATCGTGTGGTAGGAAGATACAGGATGTGCCTTTCTTTAAAATACACAAAGCTCCTGCACTTTCAAATGAACTCATAGGTGATATTATGAACCAAAGGAATTAGGTAATGGTTAAAAAAAAAAAGTGCCTTACACGATACAGAGTAATTACAGAAAAATATTTTAACATGACTTCGTTTAGTAAAATTCCACTTTTTTCCTGTAATACTATCACTGAATTTCCCTTTCATAATAGATATTTTAAGTGTCCTACAATCAAGACAAAAGGAAGTTTGATATTCTCTGTAGATAAGTAGAAAGAAAAATCATTCATTTCTTAATATCAATACAAATTAATGAGCTTTAGCAAAGACACCAGTGAACCAGGAATTTTCAGACCCAGCAGCCTCTGCGTAGTCTCCTTCTGACCCTCCTGCCTTGCAGTAGCGGACACGGGTTCCTCCTATCACACTCGCCTCCCAGGGCTGTGGTAACTCTACACTGATTTCCTGCCTGCTGCTAAGCCTGTCTTACTCAGCCTCATCCTCTGATCCCAGTTTGGTAGACGACATCTTTCACTGATGGCTAAACAGACCTGTGTCCCATAGCCTCTCAATGTATTTCTGCCCATGCAATTCACTGCTTCACTCAAAAGCCACAGCTGCAACTCAATCTCAAAACTCTCTCTTTTGCTTTACACCCAAAGTTCTAGATTTCTTAAGGGATAAATGTACATGAATGTCTCACGACCAATTAAACCGATCATTTAACTCCATCTGTCCCAATAGAATCATCGTTCTTTGCAAACTGGTTCTTCACCCTCTGTTCTCCGCTTGTTTGAGTCAACACCCTTTTCCTGGGGCCTCTCTGCTGGGTCCTGTGAAAGGCCCTCTGCACAGAAAAGACCCTCATTGACCAGAGGCCCTGCTGCACAACGGGAAGCACAGGGGCCTATGTACTGAGGGTAACAGAATAAAAAAAGAGCTAGGTACCTTCAACAAGGGCTTAGGACACACAGCAGGGAGAGAGGGAGGCCGCTGTGCTCCTCATTCACAGGATTTGAACAGATTTGCTCAGAGACTAGGTGGAGAAAAGCCTGTGACCCAAAGATCCTCAATGGCTTCAGCTAATAATTACTTGGGAGGGTTGAAATGTATTTTCCCACTACCACCACCAAATCCTGTTGGCCCTTCCAGACCCAGCTCTCTGGGAAGGCTTCTCCCTAACCCTCCCCACCCCACAGTGTTTTATTACGGATCCCCAATCAGAGCACACAGGACTGGAATCTGTGGGGAGGTGGTATGCAGAATGCTTAAGTGTCTGAGCTTTTAGTTACATTTCCTGGGTTACTGTCCTGACTCTGAATCTCTATAGTGAGTGGTATGGCCTTGAGCAAGTTCCTGAACCTCTTGAAGCCAGATTTCCTCTTTAAAATGAGATGATGCTTATAGTACCCACTTCATAAAACTCCTGGGAGAATAAAATCACATGAATCAGATAAAATGCTTAGAATGGTGTTTGGCACATAGTGACATTCACAAATGTTGGTGAACATTATTATTATTATCATTATTATTATTATTTAGCTTCTTTAGAGACAGACTGGACTTTTATAGCTTTGTATACATAGCACAAAGCCAACTTCACTTAATATCTGTTAATGAAGTTGAAAGTTGTTTGTGTATTACCCCAATGGTATATAGATTTTATGCCTATTTTTTCCAAAATATAGTTCAGATGCAGGAACTAATGAGTCCTTAAGAATAAGTTAAACAACAGGCAATGTGCCTTCCTCCAAAGTCACTTGCTTTGTTTGTACATATAATTCTAAGGCTCTGCACTGGAATGATATTCCCCATTACTAGCCATTTTCACAATGGGTATAAGCTCATTATTTTATGAGTTAGTAACCACCAATAATTTACTTTTTAATAAATCCATATTAATTACAATGCCACATTAACTACTGATTTTTAACAAATTTGGCAAATAGAAATAGTTCTCTCTGCATAAAAATAGGTGACTGGGACAGAGATTGACAAAAGTTTTTTATAAAGGGCCAACAGTAAATGTTTTAGGCTTTGTGTTCTGTATAAATACCAGAGAACACTCTAACTCGATGATTCTATAAAATAAATAACCCAAAATCCATTTCCCCCTTAAAAAAAACTGTCAATCAGCATATATTTATGCTGTTTACTTCACATACATGTCTCTGATATCAATGAAGGGGAAACATGTTCTCATGTTTTCATGATACAAAGTTAGCCTTTTGGCAAGCCGTAAAGAGATTTTTCTGGGGACCACGGTGAGAATAAGGTCTCTCAAGGTCCTGGCACATTTGAGGTTTTTCCTTTGCAAAGCCCGAGGTCATGAAAGCCTTTGCCTCATGATGGAGCTAACTTCATTTATTTTGCAGTTTAACTACGTGGGCTGATATTCACTAAATAGAATACAGCAAAATAGATATGACCAGCTGAGAATAGGTGACAGGGAAGATGGATTCTGTTTCCTATTTGCCCCTGAGTGATGGCAATGAAAAATAGTTTGAGGTATACTGGTAATGAATTTGAAAAGGGGAGAATTATAGAGATCAATAGAGCCCATTCTATCAGCTTTTAGGAGCATCATCACCAAATCTCCTTGAAATCTTTTGAACATGAAAGTTTGGGATCCTGCTTTTGAATTTGACAAGTTCTTTAAGCGCTTGAAAGTGGTAAGAGGATCTGTATATCCAGATGTACACTGTATTCTTTGTGAGTGGTGTGAACGCTTGGTCCTTTCCTAGTTCTTAGCTCCACCAGAGGCATTGGATAGAAAGGGTCAAGTTTGATTTCTAGCCATTTCTTGAAAGCAAAATGAAAATGCATTATAGTTAAAAAAAAAAAAACCAGATGGATTTTAAAACTTTAAAAAAAATACAGTAGGCTCATGTTTAAAAAAAACAGGAGAGTGGATTGAAAGCACCACCAGAAAGAGTAAGTAAAATTGAACAGAAACATCAACTTTCCTTTAAAAAAGTTTGAGAATAACAATTACACCAAAATTTCATTGACAAAAACCACACCAGAAAAAAAAATTGCGCTGTTTTTCTTCGATAATTTAGTTTTTCTAGTTATCAGATGAATCCCTATAGGAAGGACCTGCAAAAACTGTTAACTGTGATGACTATAGGATAATGAGGTTATGCACAAATTTTAACTCCTGTTTTATACTTTTCTGTATTTTGTCAATTTTTGGCAATTATCATATATTTATAAAGAGAAACAAATAATAAATGAATAAATACTTTTCTTAATATTTGTATTATCTCTGGCATTACCTTCTCCAGGAAAGCTTCCTAACCTTCAGGAGACCCTACACTGCTACACTGGCTTAGGGACTATAACAAAGAGCTGGGCTCCAGTTTTGATGTTTGACTGCCAAGAGCTTTTGAGCCTCTCCCCTCCCTCCCTTATGTGCCACATCTGAGCAAGCTGGTAAGAAAGAGCATCTGCTTCCTCTTTTGGAGGATCTTTGGATCTCATTTCCCATCTGCTTGAACAGCCTACCCTCCGGTCCCAGGAGACCTCAGTTATGGAAGTAACAAACTTGGGGTGCCTGTGTGGCATTATCAATCTGGACATCTGAACCAAAATTTGGATGGGAGTCCTTTCTGCTTCTTCAGAGTAGCCACAGCTGGGAACCCCTTTTATTCTGTATGCCCATAACACCCTGCACTGAGCTGTCTCTCTGTGCTGTACATCATCAATCTTTGTGTCTGTATTCCTCACCAGGTATAAGCTACTTGAAACTGAGGTCTATTTTTTATTCATCTTTATTCTTCATCCATCGGTCCCAGAAATGTAGTAGGTATTTGTAAACGCACAAAAGTTAGGAATTGCTCCAAAATTTCCAAGAGCATGAAACATCCATTCCTTTGTTTTTCTAAACAAATCTGGCCACCCTCATGAACCAGAGGTGGCAGGAAGGACAAAGCCTTTCTCAGGGTGCTCTCCCCTCCCTGGTCATGGTGCAAGAGCCCTGAGACTTGCACACCAAGAAACTGGAGAAAGGCTAAAGCCTTCAGTCTGCCCTGGCTGTATTTCCTTGTCCAGGCCCTTGGGGGCCACCCGAAGGTGTGGTCTCTGCTGGTGATGTCTCTAACACCAAGCTCAGCCCCTGTGGACTCAGGTCCCAGCTAAATACAAAACTTCCGAGTAGGGTTCTCCACCTCTTCACAGCATTCCAAAAGATTGCAAGTATTAACCACTGGCAGAATGTGGCCAGCAAACAAGTTCCCCATCCTCTCTTTCCCCCATTTCTTTTGCCCTACCCCATCTTGGGTCAAGAAAACCCCAAACTCAAAGTCCTGGCTAGCCTTCTTGGTCAGCAATTAATTTTTAATAAACCTTGTTGAAAATAATTGTTTAATGAATACAGGAAAAATTATTTAAATTTCTTAACCCAATGTAAGATTCTACTTTTAGTATTGTCATAAGACAGATAATAGATAGGATCATTTATTGTGCTAATATCTTTTAGTCCAACTTTGCCATCTTGTTTTACAGATTTGTAGGGTTTCCCTTCTGTTTAAATGTTTTAAATTAGCTTTATTTAGATGTAATTTACATCCAATGATAATCACTCATTTGAATGGTATAGTTCTGTGAATTTCACCATACATACTCCATCCTGAAACCGGTACCACGATTAAGACACAGAACATTTCTCTCACCCCAAAACATCCCTCCTTCCCCTTTGCGGTCAATTCCTACTCTGGTCCCAGCCTCAGAACCACTGATTGTGCTTTGTATCATGATTCTGCCTTTTGTAGAATTTCATATAAATGGAATCACAGAATATGTGGCCTTTTGTGTCTGAGTTCTTTTGCTTAGCAAATGCGTTAATATTCATCCGTGAGATGTGAATCTGTAATTAGCACCTTTTTATTACTGAGTAGTAGTTTACTGTAAGACCATACCACTGTTTGTCCCTTTCATGGCTGATGGGCATTTAGGTTCCTTCCAGTTCTTGGTTTTGGTGAATATGGCTTCTATGAACATTTGAAAAACAATCTCTGTGTGGATTGATGCTGGCCTTTCATTTCTCTTGGATAAATACCTAGGAGTGGAATTGTAGTGAGTACAAGGAACTGTTTAAGGAGCCGCCAAACTGTTTTCCAAAGTGACTATGACCTTGCCTCCCAGTAGGAATGTAGCAGTTTTGTTTGTGACATATCCACCACAATGTTGGTTGTTGTTACTGTCTTTCACTTTAGCCATCCAGTTGTATATGTAGTGGTATCTCACTGTGGTTTTCATTTGCATGCCTCTAATAACAATACCATCTTTTCTTATACTTCTATCTTGTACTTATCTTTGGTGAAGAGTCAATTTTCACCTCATTTTTTTAATAAAGTTTGCTTATTTTATCAAGTTGTTTCAATACTGAGTAGCAAAGTTTCTTTATAAAAATCTAGATACATGTTATTTATCAGATCTATGCTTTGCAAATAATTTTTCTCAAGAATGACAGGCATGCACTTCCCTCTCACAACCTTTATACTTGCTTTTCCCTCTGCCTGGAATGCTGTTCCCCACAGTATCTGCAGAGCCTGCTCTCTCACTTCCTCCTTCAAGTCTTTTCTCAAATGGGCTTTCCCTGAGCTCCTAATTAAAGTATTAAACACACAAGCAAGTAAATAAACAAAACTCTTAAAAAGATCAGTAAAGACATGGACTTGGCCAAAAAATCGCTAAGGCACTTCTAGACCTAGCAAGCTTGTGTTAAAAAGTTTGGATAATTCACATGAAAAGATGCTCCACATTGCTAATCATCAGGGAAATACAAAGGAAAACCACACTGAGATATTACCGCACACCAGTCAGGTGGCCCCTGTCTAAAAGACAAGAAATAAGTGTTGGTGAGGATATGGAGAAATGGGAACACTCCTACACTGTTGGTGGGAATGTCAATTGGTACAGCCACTGTGGAAAGCAGTATGGAGGTTTCTCAAAAAACTAAAAAGAGAAATACCATTCAATCCAGTAATTCCACTTCTAGGAATTTATCTGAAGAAAACAAAATCCCTGATTTGAAAAGATATATGCACCCACATGTTTATTGCCACATTATTTACAAAAGCCAAGATATGGAAGCAACATAACTGTCCATCAATAGATGACTGGATGAAGAAGATGTAGTACATATACATGGAATATTAATAAAAAAGAAAAGAAATCCCGTTATTTGCAACAACATGGATGGATCTAGAGGGTATTATGCTTAGTGAAATGAGCCAGGCAGAGAAAGACAATTATCATATGATTTCTCTTATTTGTGGAATATAAATACAAAGCAAAACAGAAGGAACAAAACAACAACAGACTCACAGACACTGAGAAGTAACTCGTGGTTACCATGGGGGAGGGGTTGGAGTGTATACCTGAGGAGTTTGAGGGGGATAAAGGGGCACAAAACCTTAATCATAATGTAGGTTGGTCACAAGGATGGCAGTACAGCATGGAGGGACATAGTGAATGATTCTGTAACATCTTCTTATGTTGACAGATAGTAACCACACTATGAGGGGGTGAGGATTTAATAATATGGGCAACTGTTGAACTAATGTGTTGCATTTATGAAACTAATATAAAATTGCATATCAACTACACTTCAATTAAAAAAAGGAGTTTGCATAATTCTGCAAATTTTGGTAAGGAAAATTTAATTATATGCATAAATTAGAATAATATATATTAGTCCAATTATGTGGAAGCTTGTACATGGTAGAATTCAAAGACACTTGCTTATTAGGATCTTTAAAAGCTTCTGTTTCCATTACCTGGCTCTGTTGGCCTACTCCTCTGGACTATTTTATTTTGAGACATAAAGTGTCTATTGAGTTTACAGATTTGTACATCAGAATAATTATAGCTGCATCAAAGAACTTTGCAATAAAATGAAAACTGGTCTCATTTCTTACTAGCTCTTTCTAACACTTTCCTCATTTATCTCTGTCATTCCATTATTTGAAGTTTGGTGTGCTGCATGGCCCGCTCCTCTGCCTAGCCCTCTGCCTGCACACTATAGATTAACTGAGGAAGAACGAGGTACAAATGTGTGGGCTCCAGAGCATTGTTGCATTTCAGTTTTAGCATAAACTTAGAATATTAACAAAGAGCAAATAGCAGATTCAATTATAGATGTGGAGAGCCTCAGAGGCACTAGGAGGGAGGGAAGACAAAGTCAGGAACATCACAGTCGTACCGTCATCAAAGTGTTACTATTTCACTGTACAAAGCACTTCTGAAAACTTTATCTTTTGTGCTCCTCATTCATTATAAGGCTTGAAAGGAGTATTTTTAATCACTTTAAAGTTGTACCTACCAGAACTCAGAGAGAATGCAGGTCATTTATAGTCACATTAACTATTAAGCGACACATGAAAGATTATCAACCCAAGTCTCCAAGCCCTACAATATATGTTCTTTTCACTGTATTGGGTTAACATACTAACTGATCCTGATTAAAAATTATCAAAGCACCTGAAATTAACTGATTTTCAGCAATATTCCAAAGGCATCCATGTGAAGAAAATGGCATAAAAATTCGCCACGAGTAGGGCTTTTGTAGTTATTTTAATGAAACAAAGAGGTTGAGGTGCAGAAAGTAAACCAGTAGTCAGTGTCAAAAAAACAAAAGAAATCTCAAAGAAAAAACTAGAGACCTCAAAGAAAGAAACAAAGACAGTGGCAGTGGGCTAAATGATCTCTCCATGCAGTGTCAACTTCTCTGTGGAGCCTGTACACAGGGAGGGCTCCTGAGCTGAAGACTGGAACACTTGAAACAGTGCTCAGAAAAAAATGGACATTTTATAAATTTAGACATAACCAGAATTTAAAAAATAAAGCCAATGCTTTGAGGATGTGAAAAATATGTCAGGAATGAATTGAATGTCTTGTGAAGTTTTTAAAATACAAGAAACTAAATATCTTATAAAAAATAGAGTATCCTGCTGTTGTTGTAAGTTATATACCCAATATAACATCTTTCTTCTTTAATATTTCAGGGAAAAAAACAGTTGTCCTGGAAGAAAATAATGAAAATTAGATTAAATATAAAATCATTGTGTTGTTCGTGAAACCATTTGTGGTAGAAATGAGTTTTTGAGATATACATAGGCTTACTTCAAACTTTTCAGAGCAGAGAATCTCATAAATGAATTATATACAAGAATAAATTGCACATTTCTATTCTAGGCATCTATTTTGTCATCTGCTTGACTAGATTCTAATTATGAGCTGTAAGCTGGACAACCTGCATATGGTAGTATTATTACACTAAGATATTAAGAGAAGTATTTCTTAAACATTTTGTTTACACACTTAACTCATCACAAGACATTTTGTTTGGTTACAGTTCATACACCTAATGCAAGTTTTGTATCTCAGATCCATTCACTTCTTTATTTCTTCCAATCATTTGCATTTAGAAAAGTTCTCTTTCATTATAGTGACTCTGTTACTGACTGTTTTTAATCCTTTGGGTTCATATTGTCTCACTGTACCCTTCTTAAGTAGAAACTGATTTTTCTCTTTATAAGCCTCAAGGATACTGAAGCTTAGAAATAGGAAAGGTGTTTTCCTCACTCCCCTTAACTCCTTGTGAAAATAGATACAATTAGCTGAGATCCTCTCCATATAACAAAACTTGCCCACCAACCTGTCTGCCCTTCAGTTTCAATGGGGGATGTACTCATGTTTGGAACTCCATTCACCTCCCAACCAGCAATGGAGGCCCTTCTGCCCACCTTCCAAGACTTTGCTCCTACAATTTCACCTTCTCCCTCCAATATCAGTTTTTCCTTCTCCATTGAACATAAACATCTCTAATATTTATTCTCACCTGGACACAAACTTCTCTGATATTTCCCTTCTTAAGAACACCCCTTTGACCCCCATGACCCTCTCTAGGTGCATCACTATTTCCTGTCATTCTTTATAGCAAAATTATCAGTTATCTTTATATGGTCACCACTTCTTCATCTCTCCTTAGCTCCTCCAATCAACTTTCCTCTCAACTCTCTTGGACCATCAACAATGATTTTCATGTTGTCAAATCCAAAGGGCTCTTCTCTGTTCTCTCAGCAGCATTCAATGCAGTTAACCACTCCCTTCGCCGGAAATATTTTCTCTTCTCGGTTTCTGTGTCACAAAATCATCCTGAGAAATACACAGCAGGATGGCTATCATGCTTTCTAAATCTTGGGAAAGAGGGATTCAGTGATTAGTGGTGTAGGAACAGAGCCCATCAACGTTACAAACGTCAGAAGCCTCCTCTACGTCATTCTCGCATTTTGAAGGTTGTGGCAGCTCTTGAGAAGCTCCGTGAACCAGGACACGGCCCGGCCAGCAGCAGCGAGGGCTCCTCAAGGCCTAGAGGGCCAGGTGTGTTAGAGGCATGGGAGAGACAGATGAATCCCTTTCTTTCCAGAGCCCTGAATCTTTGTTCAGAATAAACAGGCTCTGCCAAAATCACATTGGAGAAAAGAACTTTCAAACTTCTTTCGTTATGGGATTCATTACCACACCAAACACGGGTCTTCTAAGGTTTTCTGTACAGGAGAAAATCTTACAAATGTGGGATAGAGTCATAGACTTTGTCCAATATGTCCTTTAGGTATCAACCATAATTCAGGTACAAAATTTTTACTGAACACAGTCTTAGACCATCATGTTATACTGTTTATGTTAGATGCTGTTATTGCACTAATACATCCTAGAAGCAAACTAATTAAGTGCCTTTTGATTTGAGTGAAGTGAGAACAGTTAAAGAGGCTAGATTGTAATTTGCTTTTCAAGTTAATGGAGTCATAGGCGGGTAGGAAGCAAAGGTGTTGAAGGGAAAGCTCAGCATGGACAGAGAGCAAAGATACTCCCCTCCCCCCAAATTAGGCCACTTGCTTTGTCAGAGAGGAACATTTGTTAATTATGAAATGCTCATAAATCTGCCTCAAATTAAGTGCCCAAGGGCCGAGGATAATGGGACGAAAACAATTTAAATCACATTATGTAGCGAGCAACTGAATAATGTATTTTTGTACTGTCTCAGTGCGTTTCATTACTTCAAGGCCACAGATTTGCTCCTACAACCTCAAAGAGCAGAAGGAAAACACACTTTTAGACTATATTGTTCTCTATGATTCATGGGTTCTCAGCACAGTTTTCTCAAAAGGATTTTTCCATTTCAATGCCTGTTGCCAGTTTATGGTTTGTTCTTTGAAGGGCTTTGAAAGCTTTGAATCTGCTAAACATATAGTTATCTCTGAATGCTATCAGAAACTTTAGAAGAATTCTTATGACCAGCAACTATTTTAAAGAATCCAAACCATATCTTTAAAACAAAAAAGGCATTAGTTGTAGTTAGGGAATATCTTACTTTCAAGGATACAACATTATCATTTTACTTTTTATGGATACTATTAACTTCCATGTGAAGGAAAAAAAACAAACTTTTACTTTGGTATATTTTGTTTAACTCTTATAATATTTGAAATTATATTTGAAATTACCATAGTAATCAATTGGGTATGCAGGCCCCAATATAAAAAGAACTCCCATTATCTGAGAGAAAATTAATGAGCCAGTCAGAGAAAAACTATACTGTTAAGTAGAACTGTCTCATCCCCACTGATGTAAAATAACTCCCTGAATGTGATTAATAACTATCAGAGTTCCTATACAATTAGGAATCATTGCATTTAAGAGTCATGGACATTTACAGCTTAAAAGGTCCATAATGATAACTTAGTCCAATTTCCTCATTTTTCACAGATGGAGTTCCTAAGGCACAGAGGAAATGAAAGACTCACCAAAGGTCATGCGGCTAGAACCAGAATCAAAACCCATACCTTCTAACTTCAATTAGACTGAAATTAAAAGGACATTAACTATGTTCTATTGCAGGCAACATTGTAGACTAACTGTTGAGAAGAAAAGAAAATCGCTGTGGGGACCAGGAGCACGATGGTGGGGTAGGAAGATCCAAATTCACCTCCTCCCATGGACACACCAAGGTTGCAACTACATGTAGAGCAACTCTGAGAACAAATGAAGACTAGCAGAACAGCTCTTCCAAAGACAAAGATACAAAGAAAAAGCCACTTGAGAAGGGTAGGAAGGAACTTATATCTCGAATACATAAGGAACACTCACAACTCAATAATGAAAAGACAAATGACAATGAGCAAAATATTTGAATAGGCATTTCTTCAAAGAAGGCATATGATGGCCAAGAAGCAAATGAAAAAAATCCTTAACAGAAAATATTAGCGATCAGAGAAATGGACATCAAATGAACAATGATATATAACTTCATACTCAATACAATGGCTATATATTTTTTAAAAAGTAGATAATAACTGTTGGTAAAGATATGGACAAACTGGAACACTTATACTGTGCTGATGAGATTGTAAATAATGCACCTGCTTTGAAAATGAATTGGAAGTTCCTCTAAATGTTAATATAGTGTTACCATGTGATCTAGCAATTCCACTCACAGATAGATACCCAACAGAAATGGAAACATATATTCACAAAAAAATTGTACAGGAATATACATAGCAGCATTATTCATAATTGCTAAATAGAAGCAACCTAAATGTCCATCAAATGAAGAATGGATAAATAAAGTGGGTTATATTCATTCAATGGAAAATTACTCAGCAATAAGGGGATAATGTACTGAGACATGCTACAACATGGATGGTTCTTGAGAACATTACAATTGGAAGAAGTCAATAACAAAAGAATATATTGTATGATTCCATTTATATGAAATGTTCCAAAGAGGAAAATTTATAGAAACAGGAAGTAGATTAGTAGTTGTCTTAGACTAGAAATGGAAAGATTGGAGAAAATGGGAAATGACTGCTAATGGGTATGTGGTATTTCTGTTTGGGATGGGAAAACATCCTAAAATTGATTGTGGTGGTGGTTGCACAACTCTAGGAATATACATAATCACTGAATTGCACATTTGAAATGGGTGAATTTTATGGTATGCAACTTATATAACAATAAAACTGTTAAAAAAATTTAGTGGATTTGGAAAAGCAAAGAGAATTCCAGTTCCAGACAAGACAGAATAAGCAGATGCTTCTCTCTCTCCCCTGAACATTCAAATAAAAAAATTGGACCAATGTATAGATAATCTACTTGAGGACTCTGAAAAGTAAATAGTACCAAGCAGATTGGAGAAAAAGACCAGAATTCAGAGCACTACCAAACAGCCAGTTAGATTACCACTTTTTTCCTCTGGATTCTTCCAGCCTGAATTCAATGTACCATGAAACCCAAAATTGGGAACCAAGAATCAGACAGAGAAGATTCTGCAGAATCTTTCTACTTCTGCCTGTAGAAACAAGAGTATAGAAATATTTATCTCTTTTTCTTCATTTCGTTCAGTCATGTTCACATCCCAAACTGACAATCAGGTTCCATACACATGGGATTGATGTGAATAGAACTCCAAAGGCTTTGAGAATAGAACCGACACTGGAACCTACCCCACAGAAGGCAGGTTGGACCTTGTGGCCTGAACCTAACCTGGCCAATTGCCTACAAAAACAAAAGGTCAACATTCTCCATAGGATTTATTTATTATTTTTATTTTTATTTTTTTATTTTGGTATCATTAATATACAAGCACATGAACAACACTGTGGTTGCTAGATTCCCCCCATTATCAAGTCCCCGCCACATACCCCATTACAATCACTGTCCATCAGCATAGTGCTATACTGTCTTCTCCATAGGATTTAAATGAAATCCAAAGTCTCCTAATATAATATTAAAAATATCCAGGATATAACCTAAAATTACTCAGTATGAAGAAACAAGAAAATGTTGACTTTTGTAAAGGAATATCAACAGATGCCAATGATAGCATAGATTTTGGAAGGACTTGAGCAGCTACTACACAAATGTTCCAGCCAGCAATTGTGAACATTCCAGAAACAAATAGAAAAAATAGAAAACCTCAGTGAAGAAACAAAAAATATAAAGAGCCAAGCTGAAATTCAAATTTTAAAGCTGAAATAGAAAATAAGATCAGGAACAAGGCAAGGATATCTACTTTTGTCATTCCTATTGGCCATAATACTTGAAATCTGAGGCAGTGCAACAAGGAAAGATAACCAGATAGATAGTTAGAAAAAAAGAAAGAATATCATTTGGAAAGGAAGAAATAAAAATGTCCTATTTGTAGAAGGCATGACTGTCTACATTTTAAAAAGTCCAAGGAATGTGCAAATACTTTTAATATTAACATGGGAAATTAGCAAGTCAAAGGATCAGATATGAGGTCAACACACACAATTGAATCTTATTCCTATATAGTAGCAATTTACTGAAAAGTTTTTTAAAGTACCATTTACAAAAGCTCCAATAAGTAAAAAATAAAAATTTAGCTATAGATCTAACAAAACTTAAACAGAATTTGTGAGGTGAACACTATGAAACAGTGGGAGAATATGAGCAAATGACTTGACTTCACCATAGAAGAGATACAAATGGCAAATAGTGCATGAAAATATATTTAGCTTCATTGGTGATTAGAGATATGCAAATTGAAAAAAAAAGAAATACCATCACAAACCTACTAGAATGGTTATAATTAAAGATAACTGACAATACCAAGTGTTGACAAGGATGTAGAGCAACTGGAACTCTCATACATTGCTGAGAGTGATGCAAAATTTTACAGCCACTTTGGAAAACAGTTTGGTAGGTTTTTATAAATTAAACATGCATTTATTATACATTCCACTAATGCCAAGTGAGTTGTTGGAAAGCCCTGTCCTAGAAGACCAATATAAATATCCAAACAAACAGCTTATGCTTTCTAGTAAAGAAAGGTAAGCAAGGACACAAACCCATGTCAGTCTCAAATGTTTAGAAATAAATTCCCAACTTAATTTTAGTTGAGTCATTTTTCCCCCCAGAAATGATTATATAGTACAATGATAACATGTACATTGGAAATTACTGATTATTGTGTTTTTCATTGTAAATTATCCTATTATGTTTCCAGTTCTCAGACTTGCACCTAAGAATCATTCAGTCCATGTTTAAAATGCAGATTCCATAGTTCCTTTGCCAGATATTTTGATTCTGTAAGTCTCAAATTGAGCTCAACTTTAAGCAAACATTTCAGGTCATTCTGATGTGCAGGATTTGTTTGAAATATGCTAGAACTATCAGGGTTAATAATGCCACAACTTGACAGCATTGTGGGCATTGCTGAGGAGCCACAGTGTCACTACACTGTGTCCTTTGTTTTAAAGAAAAATATTCAAAACAAATTTTATGCAAGGAATTTTGAGTCTGCTAATATCCTTTAGAAAAAGAGTTTCAGAAGAAGGGGTGGGCTAGAGAAATGGGTTTCCTTGGTAAATACATTTCCCTGAACTTGTATAGTTTTCTATGAGGGCTTCTCCATACTAGATGATGTGCATCCCAGCCTGAAATTTCCCAAGTTGAGCTTGCTGCTCTGTTTAATGAGATGCAGATGTAACTCCTTTATGTTCCTGTAGAGATGAGATGAAAAGCAAGAGCAGTCATGAAAATGCCAGAGAAAATGATATGATTCAGTGGAAAGAAAAGACAAAAGGACTTAGGGAGAAGAGAATAGGTTTTAGTGTGAGCCCAAATCAGAGATTAAAGATTCTCATTGTGTGAGTTAAAGTGGATTTGCTCACTCAGGATTGAGCTATTGTAATTTGTCTTGAGATAAAGTATTAGGAGATAATAGTGTTGTGAGAAGCAGAATGGGTACAAATCCATTTAGTGCAAGTCTACCTCTGACATTTGCAGACTATGTAATCAGGGGAAAGCTGCTCAACTTGCCTGAGCTTTTTTCTCAGCCCTAAAAGGGCATAAAATTGACTCATGGGTTTGCTACAAAAATGAAGTGAGAAAATGCATGCAAAAATCCACTGTGACATGTAAGGCTTATCAAAATTAGGGAATCATCACTCCTAGGAATTTACCCGAAGAAAACAAAATCCCTGATTCAAAATGATATATGCTCCTCTATATTTATTACTACACTGTTTGCAACAGCCAAGATATAGAAACAACTTAAGTGTCCATCAGTAGATAACTGGATAAAGAAGATGTGGTACATATACAGAATGGAATATTATTCAGCCATAAAAAGAAAAGAAATTCTACCATTTGCTACAACATGGATGGATCTAGAGGATATTATGTTCAGTGAAATAAGCCAGGAGGAAACAGGCAAATACCACCTGATTTCACTTATTTGTGGAGGATAAAAACAGAGCAAAAACAGAAGGAACAAAACAATATTAGGCTCATAGACACTGAAAAGTGACTAGTAATTACAAAGAGGGAGGGAGTGGACAGGGGTGGAGGAATGGGGAGGGGAGCTGTTGAACCACCATGATATACATTTGATAAAATTTTTAAAAATACTCAAATAAAGGAAAAATTAGGGACTCATTACTTTTTATGAAGTAATTTGCAGTTTACCCCCTGATAAGATAATTTCATTATATTTCCTTATAAGTATGGCAAAAAAAACACTGAAACTTGAAATCAGAAGTTCTGGAAATTTTGTGGGTTGTACTCCACATAAACCTGAGATTTTAGGCAGCAAAAAGTAAAAGGAGAACTCTTGAGAAGTGGGTTTTGGTTGTTGTTTGGGAAAAAGGATTGAAAATTTCCGTTGGAAGTAACATCAAAGGCATCCTCCAAGAAACCACACTTACCGCATAACTAAATCAGTGCCAAGAGTTTCTGAAAAGCAATCAAACAAAGTCATGCATTCAGGTCCACTGAGCCAAAGAGGCTTCAGCATAATTTAATGAGTTTAATAGGTAGTCCAACATCTTAGTCACCTTCCTCAGGAAGCCTGGATCTCAGAGCAGAGATTTCTAAGTGCTTTTTCTGGAGAACTCAATTTCTATTTGACCTCAGAATGTCTTTATTTTATGAAGCTTTTTATAGCTATCATTGAATATATTATCTGACCAATTTTTTTTTATCAAGAGAAAGACTTTTGGTCTATGATTCATTCAGAAAATTCTTGAAAAGTCACCACAGTACTAACTACAAAAAAAAAACCAAAAATGTGTTTTAGTAGTACAGAGCCTAATTTCAGTATTAACATAGAAGATGGAAAGGTGTTCAGCTCAAGTGACAAGATCAAGGAAGTCATGAACAGGAGATGTGGTGCATGTGAGATTAAGTATGAGGGAATGTTTGGGGCACAGACGGGAGATGGATGGGGTATCCACAGTTACACCTGTTTCCCATTTCACTCTCAGAAGTGTCTTTAATTTTACAACAAATTATAGGTCACTTTAATGATGGATCAAATCGGAATTACAAATTTACTCTGCCTGGTGTGATAAATGCAATCGCTGATTTTCCCAATCTCAACTGCGGTCCTATCACCCCTGGTCCCTGGCCTTTTAGGACTCTTTCAAGGAGACCCCTAGCTCCTGTGACATCAGCCTTCAACACTGCCCCAAAGCAACTTGCTAACCGTCCATACCCTCATCAGTAACCACACCCAGCATTCACATTCCAACCGCACAGCCAGAAATCAGAAGGCCAACAAGAAAACTAGCAGCATGCCCTCTACCACACAGACACATCTCTAAACCTTAATCAGAGTAATCTGTTCATCTGGGTTAGGATGCTGTGGGGTGGTTGTGTTTACCTAAATACTTTAGGGCCACTTCTCCAGCCCTGAGCAGGGAAGGCAGGGTTTAAAGAACGCTGCAATCCTCCACTCATTTTACTAGAGAAACCTCATTCATATTTGTTTCATGTGTTGGGCATTTTATGTGGGGTCTTATATTGGAAACAAAGTGTTCCCCTGCTTGTGAAAAATTGCCACTGCCCAATTTAAGGGTGCTTTTGTTAGAAGGTGTGGAGACACCTGGCACCTTTCTGAAAACTCCTGCTACTTTGACTGCCAGTTTGGTAGGAATCGCAGCTGGGCGCCATCAGAAGGAGTCCCCAAGAGGGCTGGGGACTGGGTGACACTGAGGCCATTCTCCCAATACTTCTGTTTGTGAGCCTGTCATAATAGGGGTCCTGGTAATTGTGTCATTTTGCAATGACACCTTCAGGACTCTGCTCATGTGGTTGTCTAATCATAATGATTCCTAAAATGACTGGATGGGGACATGAGTTTACTTGGATTTAGGTATGTCCTCAAGAAACATTAGTTGAACAGTAACTCTTTTGGGGACCCTCAGTTTTTTAATAGAACATGATTACATTTGAACTTTATATCCTAGAAACCAATTATTTATTAGATGCTAAGTTCTGAGAACTTCGTGTAAATGAACTAATTCAGTCTTTTAGCAATCTATGCAATAGGCAGTTCTTATTTATTGCTTAACAACTGAGAAACTAAACTGTATATGGTTTAAGTGACTTGCCAAAGATCACATAGGTAGTAAGTAGAGGAGTTGGGATTTACAAGCAGCCAGTATAGCTGCAAAGGTGGAGCTCTAAACCATGGCTCTGTGCTGCTCAATGGAGAAGAGATGTAGTGTGGTGTAAGGAGCTGTTGGCCAATCCTGTAACTCTCCTTCATAGCAGCCTCAATTGTCTTGGACTTTTACTTACATCTCATACATTCAGTTTCCTCAGGGAAGGTTGGCTCCATCCTCTGGGTAGGACTTAATTAGTCTAACAACAATCCATCCCCCACTCTGGTGCTTAGTTGGTGGATGAGCATGACCCAGTGAGATGTGATGTTGTTGAGGCTAGGAAAGTTCGTCCACACTCTCCTGGAGAGCCTACTGAGCCCCTGGATGTGCTCAGGAATAGCTGTTGGGTCTGGGAAAACACTGGCTCCAGTGTTTTCTGGTTCCAGATTGAAATCACTACATGGAGTTGAAGAAAGCTGAAGAAAACGAGTTGTGGAGCTGGAACCACTTGGTTAAGTTGGCCTCTGCAGTATACCCCAGCCCTGGATGTCTAATTATGTGGACCAATTAATTTCCTTCTTCATCAAGACAGCAAGGCAGTCCTTGGTGACTTTAGAATATGACTTATGCACAATGGGCTTGTCATTCCCTAGGTCGGAACGGGTGCTCTTCTTGGTTTTCTGTTGGTTGTGACACTGTGAGCCACAGTGATACATCCATGTAAGCACAGTCATCAGGGTGCGGCCCATGACCCTAGACAACAAATGTGGTTCCAAATCATGTACTGTGCATTGGTGCTGTGTATTTATTCCTTATAAAGAGGTGCTGTGTATTTATTCCTTATAAAAATTCCATTTTCAGTGTATCCTTGGTGGACATCATTGACAGTTCATTGTGATCTATACCTATTTGAGGAACACATCTAAAATTCCAAGATGTGGTGAAGGGCTATTAATAACTTACTAGTTCAAAAAGCTGTGTTTGTAGACATGAAGAATTCTTTGAAGTTCACTTTGTCAGCAAATTTACATCTGAAGTGCCGAATGTTTCTGTGAAAACCCTCAAATCTCTTGAAGACTCTTTACTTTGGAGAGGTCACAATATATAGTGAGCAGTTTCTTTTCAATGAAGTTTTTCACATTTGAGTATTTTCACTGTAGCAGAGAGATTTAGAGCTTTTTCACACAGTCCTGGGGGCCAGAAGTCTGAGATGAAGGCATCAGCAGGGTCAGCTTCTTCTGAGGGCCTTTCCTTGGCTTGTAAATGGCTGTCTTCTCTCTGTGCTTATTATCTGTGCCCCAACCTCTTCTTCTTATAAGGACACCTCGTAAGATTAGAGCCCTATCCTGATGACATATTTAACCTTCACTTCTCTAAAGACCCTATCTTCAAATACAGTCACATTCTGAGGTATTAGGGGTTAGGGCACTAGGTATTAGTGTGTTAGGACTTTAACATATAGACTTTGAGTTCAAAAAATTCAATTCAGCCTGTAACAATTAGCAACAATAAAGCTAAAAAAATTTAAACATGTGCTCTGAGTGAGGTAGTTTATCAACCTTAGAAGCTAGCTTTAAAATTTTTTTCTACCTTTTTAATGTTTGTTTTGGGTTGACAAATTCTATCAAATGATTTCATTTTTATTAAACCCAAGTGGCAAACAGAGATTACACCAGGGAAAATAAGATACAATTTTAATTAACAATTTTCATTTCTACTAATTATAGTTCTATCAGTGTCATTCTAATTTAAACCAGCAATCCCTCCTCACTAATGATTTCTTAATGATCCTGAAACCATGAGGCTGTGTCAGTGCTTTAGATCAGCTCCTGCCCCTTGGGGCCCTATCTGCCAAACAGTGGAAGCATCTGGGTGGAGTGCTGGGGTTCACATGGAGGGCACAGACCGCCTAGAACCCCCACAGGGTGGGAGTCTGAGTACATACAGAAATTGAATGTGGTCAGGTTTCTGAAACTGCAAATATGAATCTGAATCTCTTTCAAGTCCATAGTTCTAATCCTTGTTCTTACTCTTCTTTATTAATAGTTTTTGAGCACCCAACCCTATGTGAAACATATTTTTATGATAAAAACATAAATATTTAAATAAATTAGAAATATAAGTGTATTTTTGTGTATACATTTATAAATATCACAAAGACAGAAAATTTTAAAGCAAATGCAAGTAGCTTATCTAATATTTTCTTCTTGCCCCACATTGTTCCATCATGGCCATTCCCTGGGGAGCAGATGCCCCATTTTGCAGAGCATTGCCTCGGATGCCTTCCGACACTGGTCCGGGGATGGATATGGAGATGAACGCACAGCCGAAAGGATACATAAGTCACTTGCTGGGAAGGAGAGGGGTGTGTGCAGGTTTTCCTACAGTCCATTAAGCTCTCTCCGGATGCACAAGCGGACGGGACAAACATTCTCTGGTGCTGGTGCTCACTCCACATTTTCTTACCTTTGAACCCATGTCCTTAAAATGAAGTAAACTGTTGATTTGTTTAATGCCAATGCTGTTAAGGGACTCTTCCTAAAACTGTGTGAAGTCATTTCCTGGATGCTTCCTTCTGCAGAACCTGCCATGTTGCTATTCCACTTGAGGACCCCTCTGTGCAGCCTCCTCCAGGGATGGGCTTGCAAAGAGCCCCTTCCAACATATGGGAGAAGAAGGTGTAATTCCCACCCCTTCTAATTTGGGGAGCTCTTCCATTGGCATCTTGTGTTTTCTCAGAGGCCAATACAACAGATGATAGCAGAGGGGCCCTAGCTCTACTGCTCACTCCATTAGAGAACTGTGTTTGCACATTATTATCATGACCTGCATGGTTCTGCAAGATGAGTTTTCTGGATCATTTTCTCCAAAGAGAAAAGAGACCTAACAGGTAGTATCAAGATTGTTACTTTGTCATAATTCCTGTCAGTAGGGGCACTGATGTGGACCTTTTTCTGTACTCAAAAATATGTGCTGGTCTTTGAGCCATAGATATTTTGATAATTTGCAGACAACTAAAAGAACATTTAGAAATTATTTGCAATATACATGTTTGTGCATAGGTATACATATGGATGGTGATATTTGTATGATGCCATACACATATAATACATGTATGACAGGAATTTACAAATCCCATCACTCAGAAATATTCATGGCTGACATTATTTTAGACATTTCTCTCTACAGTTATACAGATAAAAATATGGATAGAGTAAAATATAATGTTATGAAAACATGAGAATGTATAAGGCATGTTATTTGTAATTAGACAGTACTACATTAAATTCTCCTTGAACTCAAACTAAAGTAAAATGGAAAGTATTTCAGAACTTCAGTTAATTGTACCTTCATTATAAGAAATATTCCTTCCTAAGAGTAAGAAAAAGATTATGAAAATGGTAACATTCAGTTATGCCCTTTCTAATCTCCACATTTCAATTTTAGATTGTATTCAATGCCACTCTGCCAAGAAAAATGAGATTAGCATTCATACTTCCATCCACCTCTCTTCCCCATCCTTCCCATTTTTGTTACTTACTGTGTTATTTTCATTTTAACAGGTGTCAAGAACTGTGAATGATCTGAGATTTTACTACTTGAAAACTAACAAGTTAGTCTGCCATTGCTGACAGAAGATATAAGACTCCTGGGTCAGAAACAAAGGACTTATTGATCACACAGCAAGCAGCATATTTACATCAATTCCTCCTGCCCTCATGTCCCAAGGAAGTAATTCAGATGGACCCAGGTAGATGCCATGAGTCACAGTACAAGAAAGGAACCATGAGTCTGGGAATCACTAACCTTTTATAACAGGCAATAAGCATGACTACCCTTTGTTACATAGGGAGACATGATTTCTATCTTCCAAGGCTATTTGCTATATAAACATACTTGAAAAGACAGTCCAGGACAAAGGTAGTCAATGCCACTGCTTACAAGAAACATGAGAGATCCATGAAGAATTGTCTCCCAACAACAGAGTCTACAGCATTTACTTCCTGCAAAGTAACAATAACTTCCAGTAGTTTAATCTTATTTTTATTTGCAAGAGGATTTAAAGTTCACCTAGTTATTTTAACTTTTACTTTCTTCAGGCTGTTGTTTTTTTAACTTTATTTCTTATTTGGTTAAATTTTATTATTAGGTAGCAGTTTTGTTATGTTTTTGCTTGTTTGTTTTTTTTTGTAAAGAGCCCATAGATACCATATTTCCAGAACCCTTTCACATTTGAGAACATCTGTTTTTTGTTTTTTGTTTTTTTTTTTTTTGCTTTAATGAAAGTTGACTATGTACAATATTCTTGGATCACACTTTTCTTTCTCTTAGAACTTTAAAATTTCCAGTGAATGTTTTGGAGAAGTCTGAGGCTCACCATATAACACCCACCACAGTCAAAATGGATTTGGGTAAAAAGCATTAGTAGATATTAAAAATGGCAGGTGAAAATTTGATAAGGAACAGAAGATTTACAAAGAGAGAAGGAAAATGTTTCAGCACAAGTTTCCTCCAAATCCCCCCAACTCCTTCCCTTGTGATGGTAGCCAGGAAGTTCAGGGGGGAAACTTGAGGTGTTTAGCCAGTCTTTTCCTCTAGACTTTGGTCTTCCACACTCCATCCAGGCCGGGATTCATTTCCTACAGAGCATCTTTAAAGATCCCCTGTTACATATCAAAGGGCTGGGTTCTATCAAGGTTACAGGAAATTACAAAAGGCAGAATAAAAATGGTATTTCAAAATAAATAGAAACAGAAGGCAAACAGGAGGACAGACAGAGGAACAAAAAGAAAATCATTATGCAAACACAGGCCCTGCAAGGCCTTTTTTAAGGCTTGAAGAATGTTGTCAAATCCCAGGAGATGTTTTGGTCTAGTTCACCCAATTGCATGTGAAAATGTGGCCTCCTTATGATTACTGTAACATCAGACCTTCCACCTTTATTTAATCATAAATAATGAGCCTTTAAAATGAGCATGTTGACTCATGAGGCATGCACAAAAACCAAGTGACCTTTAAGGGTGCCTTCCATCTTCCCTAAGCCTGGCGGGATGGACTGGGCATGAAGGCCTCCTTTCTCACCACTTCAGTCAGTATGGCACACACTGGCAACGGTGACCCAGGAGTCCTCTCAGGAGTCTGTGGGGCCCAAGTTGAGTTTCTCCAAATGTCTGGACTAGGAAGGCCCAGCAGTCCCTCTGCCGACTTCCCAGTGGCCACCACAATACAGACCAGTGCTCATTCTGCCCCCTCAGTCTTCCCCAGGGGCAGTGGAGGGAGGGGATGGATACAGGGCCCTCCCTTTTATGAAACTAGCTGGTTTTGTGTCTGTTCTCCTTGATAGCATCCCACACCAAGAACTGTGCTACACACAAGTAACTAGTAAATCATGACCAAGACTCTGTCCTTGACCAAACTTGAGTCAGGTTCCTCTGAGCCTCCTTCTCAATCAGGCCCTGACCTCAGGCTCTGCCTTTGGTCTGCTCGGTCCAGTTTTAGCAAGAATCCTGCTAGGCCAGGTTAGCAAGAATCCCCACCTTCTGTATCTTATCTTGGCCTGGCTTCAGCAGGAATCCTGCTGAGTCTGTTTAGCAAGGATCCCCGTAGACCTGATCCTTCCTCTTAGTGATATTCCACCCATTGATCCCACTCTGCTTCTTGGCCATCAATCCCTATGTGTCCTTGTCATATTTGGAGTTGAGTCCTATCTTACCCAGTGTCTCCCCTGCTGAAAACCCGACTCCAGTAGTCCCTTCTTGAATAAAGTCTTCCTTTATGTTTTTAACAAGGGTCATGAAATGTTTTTCTTTAACAATAGCCAGTCCCTAAAAATCTTTGCTGAAAGCCAACTCATTCTTATATTTCAATTGTAATATTGGTGGGGGAGTCTGGTCTACAGAGGAATTTTTCTCAAAATCCCATCAATGTACCCTTTTTTTGTTCTGCAGTCTCACTGGTAAATGCTTCTAGCATGAGAATTGTGGGAAAAGATTTATTTCCAAAATGTAGCTCTGACTTTAGGGTAGGAAGTCTCAATGCATAGGGTCATCTCTTGACTTAATAAAATGTTAAATTTGCTTCTAGCGGAAGATGTATCATTGGGGTATATTGTCATGGGCTCCATAAGCAGGGTGATGCTACAATATATCTATCAACTAAAGAGTCCCCAAGTTTTCATTGTTGAAATTCTGGACAAAGGTTTGTGGTTGGAAGCAGAAATGTCCTTGGCATCCATTTCTGTTGGTAGAATTGTAATCTGATGACAACAAGTGGTTGTATTGTTGCAAAATAATTTCATTAAGAGCATTATTACTGATGAGGATATGCAATGTTAAAAAAATAAAATTCAATAGACTAAATTTTAAAGACCTTACTGGCCTTCTCAGTGATTCATCAATCAAGCAGCACTCAATCTAGCAGATGGAAAGGAGCTCCAAGGAGAGCAAAATGAAAGCCTTTTATAGGCAGAATGGAGCAGGAACAAGAAAGGTGTACTAGACAAAAAAGTGGATTGGTTACTGCAAGGTTATTTTCCTTCAGGGATGGCAGGGATTTATCAGGTGGATTACCTAACTACTGCTGATTAGGTGATTCCTCACTGATTAGTTTAAGATTCCATTTCTGGTAAGCCAAAACTGTAATTAAGGGAAGTCTTTGGTGACACGGGGCTTAGCATAAATGACTCCATTTGGGGCTTGTTTTCAACAGTAATATGGCATATAGCCATCAGGATCATAGCACTTATCTGTTTAGGATCTGTGTTCCATGTTTTGTGCTTCATTCAAATATAAGGAAAGGCTCTCAGTTTATAGATGCAAAGAACAGAGATGATTGGCATCAACTTCCAAAGTGTTCCATAGCTCATGGCATGAGGCTAGAGTTTGGATTCAATTACTCTCATTTAATCCAATAAATCAAAACAGCTCTCCACTGCCTGCTGATGACCTGCTTTCCATTCTTTTCAGAAGCACTGGGTTCTCATTTCCAGATGTTATGTCTGGGTGAGCTGGAAAGAGGGAGAGGCCATGGAGGTCCTAGCACAGCAGTTATTTTTAGCTCCAGCACAGAACGAGCACGGTTTATGTGCCTGTACTACTCAGAGGCAGGAACTGTCTATCTATACTATCAGGAACACCAAATAAGAACCAAAAGAATATGAAGCACATGCTTTCCAGACTAAACAACCTCTCCCTGGAAAATGTCCACCCACCCAACTTGGTAACCTCTGAATCTTGGAGAATTTAACTTTAAGCTATTTAAATCAGCTTGAGATTATTGCTTGGTATCATCTCTTATATATAGACTTGTATATATACTATCTTCTTTTATTTCCTTTCTTTTTCCTTTGTGATATTTGTCTTACATTTGTTTTCCATCTTGGTATTTTTACCATATTTTCAAATCCCTTATTTTAATCACAAGTTGAGGTAGAAAGAACAATGTCCAAATAAAGCCTCTATATACTTCTTCCCACACAACCCTCAGTTAGCAACTTTGACATTCTTACCAGCTCTCAAAATAAATCTTCCAACCCCCATCCTAAATAATTCTGTTGACCTTAAAGAAGTCTCTGTGGGAAAGAGTCCCAGCCTCAAACCCAAGTGACTGTCACTGTAAAGCCCAAGCAGAGCCACAGGCCTGGTCCCTAGAGCCGGACATCTGTCAGAACTCAATGGCTAACTCAGTCCGAGCACTAAGTGGAGTAACAGGGATCCTGTTGTTCCAAATACTTGAGATGAGGCGGAGCTTTTCAAACCCTACTTGCTCTGCCTTGGGAAGGTGGAGACTCGTATTTTAAGGAATGACTACCCAGTTAGATTTGCACAGAAGATAATAGATCACCTCGGCTGTTATGTACAGGGTGGCCATGAGATATTGGACAGCTGTTGTAATAAGCCAGGTGGGGTATCTGAAGCAAAGGAGGTGCTTGGAGAAAGGAGATGAAGGGGTGAATCAGGGATATTTAGGAAGTAAACTGTAAGGCAGAATCAAAAGAAACACTGCAGTTAAGATTCCTATGACACTAAGAAACTGCCCATCAACCAACAGATAGATTGAAATCCCAGTTTTAACTGATATAGTTATTAGAGGAAGACAGTTCCTACAAGATAAACCTTGATTTGGGAAGGAGGATTAGAGGGACTGAGAAATTTGGCCCACAAACCTTCCTACTATAAGTATTCTTTACAACCCAGGATTCGACTGTATTAGAAGAGATTAAACCCCTGGTGCCTGGTAAGCTACTAACTCAGAGTATTATTTTGAAGTGGCATAAAAAAGAATATACTAAAGGGCAGGATTAAGGGGTATACTTCCTAGAGAAAAAAAAAATTAAGAACACATCTTTAGGGGAAATTTTTGCTTTGGGGTGATCTTTTTTCTGACATAAAGTTATCTAAAAGGTGGTGAATTTGCTGAGGAGCCTCCTTATGCCCTGATAACCAAAGGCACACTTTCACATATGAGATTCTTTAAAGATTCTCCTTTTGGGTGGTGTAATAATTAGGCTACATTTCACTTCATCCAACATTTTTGAGGCCTTGAAGCACACATCAGAAACTTATACAATAGAAAACACAAATTCTACCATCCTCTTTCCATTTATTTATAGTTGTATTTTAAATAAAGACTAATCTTAAGTGGTTTGAGTAAAATCCCATGTCTGGTACCGGGACATTGTATATGAGCATCTGTCTCGCCAGAGGGTTTTAGCCCTGGGCAAGTTCACACTGGATTCCCTGAGACTGAAAAATGACCATGGAACATTCTTGGGGCTGAAAGAGTTTATACCCAGTTTTATTTTTGTGGTGGCAGGTCAAGCGCATCCCGTCTGCCTCTGGGCGAGTCTGCGTGCAGCAAGTCGGTCTCTACCTCCGGACCTTGCTACTGCCTGGTAGTCCCACAGCTCCAGAGCACTGGGTGGAGTTCTTTTTATATAGAGTAATTAAGAGCTCATGGCCCACATGTGTGCAAGCCTGAGCCTGCGAGCATTGAGCAGGCGCAGTGGGCAAGCAAACCAGTGTCAGGTGAGAATCCTGATCACTGAACTTCTGTCTACAGCAACCTAACAGCCTAGATCTTGTGAACATCACGGGTTCAAAATCTGGCTTGTCTGCCATTACTCAGACATGATCATCTTTTATTAGTTACTGATAAATTAAGCAGGATGACAAAAGTTTGAACTAATTTCTTTGAAAGATGGGTGTAGCTGTCCATTGCAGAAGCAGCTCACAAGCCTGTCTTATAATTTCAGGGGCCTTCCAGCCTGCCTATGTATCAGGAGACTTACTAAAAAATCAGATGCAGCAGGAATGGGATGGACCTCAAATATCTTAAGTTTTTAAGGGTCAAAAAGGTGATTCTGTTCATCTTCAGGTTTTGGAAACATGTTGTAATGAATGAATTTGCAAATCAATTTTGCTAAAGAGATAAGGCCATGTCTAGTTTTTAGGCATTTATCATAGATCATACATGACATTTATTGTAAATCCTACATGATTTGACAAGTGTGACATGGGCCAGTGAAAAGCTTAAATAATTTCCCTGGGGTTATAAATATGTGAACATCAAAGCCAAAGCCAGGGTTCACAGGCTCTGAATTTCTAGCCCATCTTTTGAATGAGATTGGCTGTCATTCTTCATCCCATCTCTGAAATAGTCAGGCGGAATGAGCGTAAAGAAAACCAAGGAACCTCTTAGATGCTTGTCTTTTAAATCTTTGGTAAGTTTCAGGGCACAAGTTCAGAATCACAGACATGATGAATGCTTTTTAAATTGTGAATATTGCAAATAATGAAACTGGATTAAAGATAATTACAAAACACAGGTCTAAAATCTGCAGGACATGAAAGCCTGGTAAAGAAAAGACAACAGGAAAGCCTACAACATAGTGCAATGACTGGATGCAATTACTAACCCAGGAGCAAAACGGTAGCAGTTATGTCAAGAAGGATAATGTAAAGGAAGGACATTCACAAGAAATCTATTCAATTTGAGAAAAAGAATGACTGTATTCAATCTGCTGCTAATATGAATAACCAATGAACTCTTGACCATTAATACATATACACACTTACTTCTATGTATACACCATATACATACACACAGAGAATCTGGATTGTGTTGGTAAGATCAATGTAAAACCACTTTAAATTTTCTCAATTACGAAACCAAGTTGTAAATTTGCCTTTGAAGTCAGTGGCAAGGGGCACAGAACTGGAAGAGGGCACGATCCTTGGTTTGGCGTTTGGGGATCCTGAATGAAAGGAATTGAAGTCCCAGTAGTCACTGGACCAAAGCAGGGTGTGAAGGGTACATGGGTGGCAAAACATCTCTCTGATCCAGAGAGAAACTCTGCCTCTGGGACCTGGCAACTTGTCAAGGGGGAGTCCAAGAGATTTCCTGGAGCAATGGGTAAGTGAGAGAGTTTAGAGTCTCCCAGCTTGGGCTCTCCAGTGGCACCCTGGAGTTTCTGGGCGCCAGGATCAGTCCGGGGGGGCTGGGGGTGGGGGGATACAAGGAGTGGGCAGGGCTGCCTCAGCCAGTGACCAGCCTCCTGCAGCCTCCTCTGGAGGCAGAGGGAGGGACAAGGCAGCAACAGCTCCCTCTGTGGGTGGTGGCTGGGAATGGGGAGGGAGCTGCATTGGGTGGGCTCCAGATACTAGAAGAGGCCCTTAAACTCTGGCAATTTCTGATGAACTAAAAGAGAAACAACAAAGGAGCAAAGGAACCCGTTGGGGGTGGGGCGGGGCGGGAGAGATGTTCCTGAAGGAAGAGGGTTCGAGCTGGCCTCGGATGCGGCAGCGCAGTGGAAAGTGCCCGGTGCGTTGTGGGAGGGCGGGAGGGAGACGCGGCAAGTGCTGGGGGCCACAGCTGGGGTGGGTTGGGAATGCTTAGGAGGGGGCTGCATGTATTTTAACACTATTCGAGGTATTGTGGGCCGAATATAAGCAGCAAAAAGTTTACACTTTAAAGAATAATCTGGACTTAAACAAGTTTCTCTTTCTTTTAGAATACTATTAAGGACTGAACGTGGGAGTTGAATCCCGCTGTGGGCTTAACCTGAGCTCATCCTGAATTTCAGACCCATTTGGGCGGGTTTGCAAGATGCTGAGTGGGGTAACCTGGGCAGGTGACTATCAGAGGAGGACCTGACATGCCTTGTAAGAATGAAGTCATTGTGAATGAAGAACAATCACAGCCTAAAAACTCGGGGTCGATGATCAAATTACCCATTTTTCTGTCATAGGGAGTGTATGGTATTCACATCTGGGTCCCGGGCCAGGGGCTTGATTCAGAGCATGGGAATGAACCAATGGGAATGACAGCTCAGGGCTCTTTTATCGAAACTTCTGAGAGGCGCTAAGTCCAAGGGGTGGCCAGCAGAGGGGCAAGCCTGGACCAGGTGGCTTCACAGAGGCTGCTGATAACATCACAACAGCCTCTTGAACCTTCCATGGACAGCCTTGCAGCAAACAGTCTCATCAGTAAACATCAAAGGAGTGGATGAACAGAAGGGGTATGGCCTGTGACCGAGAGCATACGCACAGTGGACATCCCAGGGGATCCCTAAACATATGTATTGGGCTTTAAGAAAGGGGGTTGGAAGTCCTACAATTGCAGGGAAGGACAGAAGCAAAGAATGCTTTTTTCTTATCCCAGTGTTCACCTGAGCTGCCAGGTGTTCACCTGAGCTGCTTAGATGACACAGGGAACAGGAGGAGGGGGTGGACAGCTGATGCAGGCAGGTGTTAAGAGGAAGGTGGTTTTAAAGAATAAGGAGAATACTCAAACCAAGGAGAAGAGCTTAACCCAGTGGTTCTTAAAGTGTGTTCCCTGAACCAGCAGAAGTGTCACCTGGGAACTTGTTAGAAATGCAGATCACTAGACCCCACCTGCAATCAAGTGAATGAGACACACTGGGGACAAAGCCTGCAGCCTGTGTTAACACTGCCCCCCCTCACCCCCCACCAGCTGATTCTGATGCTGACTGGAGTCTGACAGCCACTGGCTAATGCTATTCCCAAATATTGGCCTGTGGTTTGACCTACTAGAATCACCTGGGAACTTTAAAAGGGAGATTCCTGAACCACGCTGCAGAGCATCTGTAGCTCTGGAGGTTAGAGTGGGGGAATTCAGATTTTTTTTTTTTTTTTTTTTTTTTTTTGGGGAAACCAACACAATTTATTCAGAAAATAAATATTTTGTACATTCCTGAAAGCATAATATATCTACTTAATTTTCAGCGATATGTGTATTAGAAGTGAACCTTAAGAACCCTACTCTGCATCCTCCCTCTTTTAGGCCGATTAGCTGATTTGTAGCTGTGGCCACAAAGCTGGAATCATCTGTGCATCCCTGTGGACAGTTGGTAGGCCGGTGAATTCAGTGTGAGAGTAAGTAACTTTAGACTTATGACAGTGTGGCTTTATTTCATTTTTATATGATCAAATTCAAATTCAAATTTTATATCATCCTTGAAGAAATTTCTGATAAAATTTTCAGTGGTTCTCAGACCTACTGCTTATCCATATTGCTGGGTCTATAGATACTTCTTTTATAATAGATTTCTTTTTTTTTTTTTTTTTTTTTTTTTTTTTTTTTTTTAGATAATTATTTTTTATTGAAGGGTAGTTGACACACAGTATTACATTACATTAGTTTCAGGTGTACAACACAGTGATTCAACATTTATATACATGATAATTCTAAGTACCAGCTATCACCATACCAAGTTGTTACAATATTTTGACTATATTCCTTATGCTATACATTACATCCCGGTTGCTTATTTATTTTACAATTGGAAGTGTGTACTTTTTCTTGGTTGTTGTTGTTAGGGCATCTCTCATTTTTATTGATCAAATGGTTGTTAACAACAATAAAATTCTGTATAGGGGAGTCAATGCTCAATGCACAATCATTAATCCACCCCAAGCCTAATTTTCGTCAGTCTCCAATCTTCTGAAGCATAACGAACAAGTTCTTACATGGAGAACAAATTCTTACATAGTGAATAAGTTACATGGTGAACAGTACAAGGGCAGTCATCACAGAAACTTTTGGTTTTGCTCATGCATTATGAACTATAAACAGTCAGTTCAAATATGAATACACATTTGATTTTTATACTTGATTTATATGTGGATACCACATTTCTCTCTTTATTATTTTTAATAAGATGCTGAAGTGGTAGGTAGATACAACATAAAGGTAGAAAACATAGTTTAGTGTTGTAAGAGAGCAAATGTAGATGATCAGGTGTGTGCCTGTAGACTATGTGTTAATCCAAGCTAGACAAGGGCAATAAAACATCCACATATGCAGAAGATTTCTCTCAGAACAGGGGGGGTGAGGTTCTAAGCCTCACCTCTGTTGATCCCCAATTTCTCACCTGATGACCCCCCAGCGACTGTGCCTGTCTTAGGTTGTTCCTCCCTTGAGGAATCTTACCCGTCTCTGGCTAACCAGTCATCTTCCGGGGCCACACAGGGAAATGTGAAGTTGGTAAGTGAGAGAGAAGCCTTATTGTTTGAAATGGTTAGCTTTTTATTTCTTTGCATATTTATGCCCTGTGGCTTCTATGCCCAGCATTTGTCTTGAGGTATCTTTACCACTTGGAGGAGTTATGATACTCGGTAAATTTGATATGAGGCACGAATTCTATTTAAGAATTCGTTGTAATTAGGAAGGAAGAAGAAAAGCTATAGAAGTAGCAGGCGGGAGAAAACATGGGAAGATTGATTATTTCTTTGACATATCTTCTTGTAGAGTAACTTCAGCATGTATATATTTTAAGCTACTACTTAAATTGCGCACACACATTAACATAATAGGAGTATAGTTACATAACCAAAGCATACCTGTAATTACCAGCCATCTCCAGTGAAACCAAGAAAACCAGTTAGGCACCCTAGGCATTTGTGAAAACTTATCAATGATATGATGGTTATTATCTAACTGAATTTGAATAGTTTGAGAAAAATCAGACAAATTAAAACAACCCATTCCTGGGCACTGTTCACATCCCATATGTTCTTTTAACAGTAAATAGTCTGTAGTTGTAAGATTTTGGAGCGCTACAATTTGCACTTCTCCTAATTCTTGGTTGAGTTCCAACAGTATAGATCCAGTCAAATTTGTTGTTTTACTGTATGCACAGGCCAGCTTAGATATCTCCTTCATTCCCATGGCAAGTCCAGGAGCTGGTGGGATGAGTGCATCTACAGCTGTAGCAGTGCGTGGATCTTTGTTGGGGTTTTTTGATGATCATCTTCTGGCATGAGTCTTCCCGAGAGTGCTGATGTTGGAAGTTCTCTTTCATATCGTTTCTTAGTTCATTTTCGGGGTAGCCAAATTAGGCTTTGATCCTCTGTATAAACACAAACAGACCCTTTGCCTACACTTTTATATGTCCTTTATATTATTGTGTAGAACTCATTAGAGGTCACCACATAGGAACTGCATTTTTTTTTTTTAATCATTAATCTACACTTACATGACGAATACTTACGAATACTTTGTTTACTAGGCTCTCCCCTATACCAGGTCCCCCCTATATACTCCTTTACAGTCACTGTCCATCAGCGTAGCAACCTGTTGTAGAATCACTACTTGTCTTCTCTGTGTTGTACAGCCCTCCCCTTTCTCCCACCCCGCTATGGATGCTAATCTTAATACCCCCCTACTTCTCCCCCCCTTATCCCTCCCTACCCACCCATCCTCCCCAGTCCCTTTCCCTTTGGTACCTGTTAGTCCATTCTTGAGTTCTGTGATTCTGCTGCTGTTTTGTTCCTTCAGTTTTTCCTTTGTTCTTATATTCCACAGATGAGTGAAATCATTTGGTATTTCTCTTTCTCTGCTTGGCTTGTTTCACTGAGCAAAATACCCTCCAGCTCCATCCATGTTGCTGCAAATGGTTGGATTTGCCCTTTTCTTATGGCTGAGTAGTATTCCATTGTGTATATGTACCACATCTTCTTTATCCATTCATCTATCGATGGACATTTAGGTTGCTTCCAATTCTTGGCTATTGTAAATAGTGCTGCGATAAACATAGGGGTGCACTGATCTTTCTCATACTTGATTGCTGCATTCTTAGGGTAAATTCCTAGGAGTGCAATTCCTGGGTCAAATGGTAAGTCTGTTTTGAGCATTTTGATGTACCTCCATACTGCTTTCCACAATGGTTGAACAAGTTTACATTCCCACCAGCAGTGTAGGAGGGTTCCCCTTTCTCCACAGCCTCGCCAACATTTGTTGTTGTTTGTCTTTTGGATGGCAGCCATCCTTACTGGTGTGAGGTGATACCTCATTGTAGTTTTAATTTGCATTTCTCTGATAATTAGCGATGTGGAGCATCTTTTCATGTGTCTGTTGGCCATCTGTATTTCTTTTTTGGAGAACCGTCTGTTCAGTTCCTTTGCCCATTTTTTAATTGGGTTATTTGTTTTTTGTTTGTTGAGGCGTGTGAGCTCTTTATATATTCTGGACGTCAAGCCTTTATCGGATGTGTCATTTTCAAAGATATTCTCCCATACTGTAGGGTTTCTTTTTGTTCTATTGATGGTGTCTTTTGCTGTACAGAAGCTTTTCAGCTTAATATAGTCCCACTTGTTCATTTTTGCTGTTGTTTTCCTTGCCCGGGGAGATATGTTCAAGAAGAGGTCACTCATGTTTATGTCTAAGAGGTTTGTGCCTATGTTTTCTTCCAAGAGTTTAATGGTTTCATGACTTACATTCAGGTCTTTGATCCATTTTGAGTTTACTTTTGTATATGGGGTTAGACGATGGTCCAGTTTCATTCTCCTACATGTAGCTGTCCAGTTTTGCCAGCACCATCTGTTGAAGAGACTGTCATTTCGCCATTGTATGTCCATGGCTCCTTTATCAAATATTAATTGACCATATATGTCTGAGTTAATGTCTGGATTCTCTAGTCTGTTCCATTGGTCTGTGGCTCTGTTCTTGTGCCAGTACCAAATTGTCTTGATTACTATGGCTTTATAATAGAGCTTGAAGTTGGGGAGTGAGATCCCCCCTACTTTATTCTTCTTTCTCAGGATTGCTTTGGCTATTCGGGGTCTTTGGTGGTTCCATATGAATTTTTGAATTATTTGATCCAGTTCATTGAAGAATGTTGCTGGTAGTTTCATAGGGATTGCATCAAATCTGTATATTGCTTTGGGCAGGATGGCCATTTTGACGATATTAATTCTTCCTAGCCATGAGCATGGGATGCGTTTCCATCTGTTAGTGTCCCCTTTAATTTCTTTTAAGAGTGACTTGTAGTTTTCAGAATATAAGTCTTTCACTTCTTTGGTTAGGTTTATTCCTAGGTATTTTATTTTTTTTGATGCAATTGTGAATGGAGTTGTTTTCCTGATTTCTCTTTCTGTTGGTTCATTGTTGGTATATAGGAAAGCCACAGATTTCTGTGTGTTGATTTTGTATCCTGCAACTTTGCTGTATTCCGATATCAGTTCTAGTAGTTCTGGGGTGGAGTCTTTAGGGTTTTTTATGTACAGTATCATGTCATCTGCAAATAGTGACAGTTTGACTTCTTCTTTGCCAATCTGGATTCCTTGTATTTTTTTGTTTTGTCTGATTGCCGTGGCTAGGACCTCTAGTACAATGTTAAATAACAGTGGGGAGAGTGGGCATCCCTGTCTAGTTCCCGATCTCAGCGGAAATGCTTTCAGCTTCTCGCTATTCAATATAATGTTGGCTGTGGGTTTTTCATAGATGGCCTTTATTATGTTGAGGTACTTGCCCTCTATTCCCATTTTGCTGAGAGTTTTTATCATGAATGGATGTTGAACTTTGTCAAATGCTTTTTCAGCATCTATGGAGATGATCATGTGGTTTTTGTCTTTCTTTTTGTTGATGTGGTGGATGATATTGATGGACTTTCGAATGTTGTGCCATCCTTGCATCCCTGGGATGAATCCCACTTGGTCATGGTGTACGATGGTTTTGATGTATTTTTGAATTCGGTTTGCTAAAATTTTGTTGAGTATTTTTGCGTCTACGTTCATCAGGGATATTGGTCTATAGTTTTCTTTTTTGGTGGTGTCTTTGCCTGGTTTTGGTATTAGGGTGATGTTAGCTTCATAGAATGAGTTTGGGAGTATCCCCTCCTCTTCTATTTCTTGGAAAACTTTAAGGAGAATGGGTATTATGTCTTCCCTGTATGTCTGATAAAATTCCGAGGTAAATCCATCTGGCCCGGGGGTTTTGTTCTTTGGTAGTTTTTTGATTACCGCTTCAATTTCGTTGCTGGTAATTGGTCTGTTTAGATTTTCTGTTTCTTTTTGGGTCAGTCTTGGAAGGTTGTATTTTTCTAGGAAGTTGTCCATTTCTCCTAGGTTTCCCAGCTTGTTAGCATATAGGTTTTCATAGTAGTCTCTAATAATTCTTTGTATTTCTGCGGGATCTGTTGTGATTTTTCCTTTCTCATTTCTGATACTGTTGATTTGTGTTGACTCTCTTTTCCTCTTAATAAGTCTGGCTAGAGGCTTATCTATTTTGTTTATTTTCTCGAAGAACCAGCTCTTGGTTTCATTGATTTTTGCTATTGTTTTATTCTTCTCAATTTTATTTATTTCTTCTCTGATCTTTATTATGTCCCTCCTTCTGCTGACCTTAGGCCTCATTTGTTCTTCTTTTTCCAATTTTGATAGTTGTGACATTAGACTGTTCATTTGGGATTGCTCTTCCTTTTTTAAATATGCTTGGAGTGCTATATACTTTCCTCTTAAGACTGCTTTTGCTGCGTCCCACAGAAGTTGGGGCTTAGTGTTGTTGTTGTCATTTGTTTCCATATATTGCTGGATCTCCATTTTGATTTGGTCATTGATCCATTGATTATTTAGGAGCGTGTTGTTTAGCCTCCATGTGTTTGTGAGCCTTTTTGCTTTCTTTGAACAGTTTATTTCTAGTTTAATGCCTTTGTGGTCTGAAAAGTTGGTTGGTAGGATTTCAATCTTTTGGAATTTACTGAGGCTCTTTTTGTGTCCTAGTATGTGGTCTATTCTGGAGAATGTTCCATGTGCACTTGAGAAGAACGTGTATCCTGTTGCTTTTGGATGTAGAGTTCTGTAGATGTCTATTAGGTCCATCTGTTCTAGTGTCTCTGTGTCCTTACTTATTTTCTGTCTGGTGGATCTGTCCTTTGGAGTGAGTGGTGTGTTGAAGTCTCCTAGAATGAATGCATTGCATTCTATTTCCTCCTTTAGTTCTGTTAATATTTGTTTCAGGTATGTTGGTGCTCCTGTATTGGGTGCATATATATTTATAATGGTTATATCCTCTTGATGGACTGAGCCCTTTATCATTATGTAATGTCCTTCTTTGTCTTTTTTTACTTTCTTTATTTTGAAGTCTGTTTTGTCTGATACCAGAATTGCAACACCTGCTTTCTTCTCTCTGTTGTTTGCTTGAAATATCTTTTTCCATCCCTTGACTTTAAGTCTGTGCGCGTCTTTGGGTTTGAGGTGAGTCTCTTGTAAGCAGCATATGGATGGATCTTGCTTTTTTATCCATTCTATTACTCTGTGTCTTTTGATTGGTGCATTCAGTCCATTTACATTTAGGGTGATTATTGAAAGGTATGAATTTATTGCCATTGCAGGCTTTAAGTTTGTGGTTACCAAAGGTTTAGGGTTAGCTTCTTTACTGTCTTACTGTCTAACTTAACTCGCTTGTTGAGCTATTATAAACACAATCTGATGATTCTTTATTTCTCTCCCTTCTTATTCCTCCTCCTCCCTTCTTCATATGTTGGGTGTTTTGTTGTGTGCTCTTTTTAGGAGTGCTCCCATCTAGAGCAGTCCCTGTAGGATGCCCTGTAGAGGTGGTTTGTGGGAGGCAAATTCCCTCAACTTTTGCTTGTCTGGGAATTGTTTAATCCCTCCTTCATATTTAAATGATATTCGTGCTGGATACAGTAGTCTTGGTTCGAGGCCCTTCTGTTTCATTGCATTAAGTATATCATGCCATTCTCTTCTGGCCTGTAGGGTTTCTGTTGAGAAGTCTGATGATAGCCTGATGGGTTTTCCTTTGTAGGTAACCTTTTTTTTCTCTCTGGCTGCTTGTAATACTTTGTCCTTGTCTTTGATCTTTGCCATTTTAATTATTATGTGTCTTGGTGTTGCCCTCCTTGGATCCCTTGTCATGGGAGTTCTGTGTACCTCTGTGGTCTGAGAGGCCATTTCTTCCCCTAGTTTGGGGAAATTTTCAGCAATTATTTCTTCAAAGACATTTTCTATCCCCTTTTCTCTCTCTACTTCTTCTGGAATGCCTATGATTCTTAAATTATTTCTTTTATATTGATCACTCAGCTCTCTTAAAATTCTTTCATTCCTGGAGATCCTTTTATCTCTCTCTGCATCAGCTTCTCTGCGTTCCTGTTCTCTGTTTTCTAGTCCATTAATGGTCTCTTGCATCTCGTCCATTCTGTTTTGAAGTCCTTCCAGAGCTTGTTTTATTTCTGAATTCTCCTTCCTTAGTTCTTGCATATTTCTCTGCAAGTCCATCAGCATGGTTATGACTTTTGTTTTGAATTCTTTTTCAGGTAGACTGGCTAAATCTATCTCCCCAGATTCCTTCTCAGGGGAAGATGTAGCAGATGCCGAAGCTGTCTGGGTTAGTCTTGTCTGAATCATATTTTTTTGCCTTTTCATGTTGACAGGTGCTATTGACTGTCAGCTGGGAGGGCCAAAATTTTCACTTACTACTGGCCTTTCTTTACTGGGGCAACTGCGACCCCTAGTGGCTTGTGTTGGGTAATTGCGTGTAGAGTGGGTCTTTGTGTCTTGCCTGGCCGGAAGGGAGAAATTTCCCTTTCTGTGGGCGGAATTTGTCTCAGGCTGCTTCTCTGCTTTCGCAGCGCCCGGTGGGGTGATGGATGGGGGGGCTGCTTGACTGTTTGCCTCCGTGAGGGGTCTCAGAGCTGTTGCCCAGGGGGTTAGTGCACCCGGTTTTCCCTGTAATTTCCAGCTGCTGTACTGTGACCTGGGTTGTTTCCGTCAAGCTGTTAAGTCCCTGTCCCTTTAAGACTTTCAAAAAAGCCCCCGCTTTTCTTTGTCACAGGGGCATCAGCTTCAGCACCCGCTCTGAGGTCTACCCCCTGTTCTCCCAGTATCCAGGGCCCCCTGGGCATATACTGTGTCTGCGCTCTGGCCCGGATGGCTGGGGCTGGGTGTTCGGCAGTCCTGGGCTCCGTCTCCCTCCCGCTCTGCCTATTGTTCTCCCGCCGGGAGCTGGGGGGAGGGGCGCTCGCGTCCCGCAGGGCCGGGGCTTGTATCTTACCCCCTTCGCGAGGCGCTGGGTTCTCGCTGGTGTAGCTGCAGTCTGGCCACTGTCCTGCGTCTTCTGGTCTCTCTTTTAGGGCTAGTTGTGTTTGTTGTATTTTCAAAAGTATATATGTTTTTGGGAGGAGATTCCCACTGTCCTACTCACGCCGCCATGTTGGCTCCGCCTCTATCGGGAATTCAGATTTTTAAAAAATTCTCCAGGTGATATACTGTTATTCAACAAAGTACAAAAACAATCTTTCTAAGACATTGAGGCCACAATGAATTGAAAGGTTTGGGCTGATTTTAGGATTCAGCAAGTTGTGGAGATAGCATAGTCCCAGGCTAAGAATATAGATTTAGGAGTCAGACAGGCTTGGGCTTAAATCTCAGAATTACTCTGACTCTAAATGTCCTTGTCTAAAAGAATGGACATAAAAATAGCCTGCCTCAAGGCTTTGTTATAAAGATTAACTGATAATGCTCTTTGCACAGTGCTTAGCATGCCACAGTGTTACTATTATAGTAATACGATATTATCCTTTTGAAATGTTATGGGATATTAGGGTGGAGTCAATTTAAGGAAGACATTGAAAGCTAGACAGAGACTGAATTAGGTTGCTCCAAAGAAACAGAACCAAGAGGATGTATTTTTATATAAATACAAATATATATGTAACAGATATACAAAGACATTTTTTTTTTTTTTTTTTTTTGTGAGCCAAATTTTTTTTTTTTAATTCTCAACAGTCTCCAATCTTCTGAAGCATAACAAACAAGTTCTTACATGGTGAACAAGTTCTTACATAGTGAATAAGTTCTTAAATGGTGAACAGTGCAAGGGCAGAAAGACATTTATTATCATAAAGAATTGGCTTACATGATTATGGAAGCCGAGAAGTCCTAAGATCTGCAGTTGGCAAGCTGGAGACCAGGAAATCTGGTGGTATCATTCCAGTCCATGTCCGAAGACCTTAAACCCAAGAGAGTCAATGGTGTAAGTTCTGGTCCAAGTCCAGAAGAATGAGAACCAGGAGAGCGGATGGCTTAAATTCCAGTCTGAGGACAGGAGACTGAAGTTGACCTCCAACTGCATAGCACGCGAAATTCCCACTCAGTCTTTTAGTTCAGTTCAGATCTTTAATTGATCTGAGTCCCACCCACACCGGGGAGGGCCATCTACTTTACTCAGTCTATCAATTCAAATGTTAATTTCATCCAGAAACATCCTCATAGACACACCCAGAATATTGTTTTACCCAATATCTCAGCATTCCATTAACCAATCACGTTGACACATAAAATTAACCATCAAAGATATTGAATGAATTAAAAACAAAAAATTCAAAAGTTAGCTTGAATGCAATTATACTTAATTGCACACTATTAATTATAAAATAAATCACACACTTTAGTGCACAGAGGCAGAAGTGAAATATAATATTTGACAAGGAGTTTTCTAGACCACAGTCATAACAGGGGCAAAGTACAATTTGTGCGTTTTGCTCTTGTGGCAGCTCCATTAGAAAGAAAGTCATCAATCAGCAGAGGAACGCAGGAAGTCAGCAGAACGGGGTCTCAGCTCAGAGATTTGAGAGTGTGACAGCTTACAATAGATGTTAAGAAGCATGAGGAGGCACAGACATGGAGATGCATTTAATAAAAAAAATTTTTTAAAGGAACAGATGTCATCCTGGAATATAAGTGAAGATTACATACTTTATGGAGACTACAGAAATGTTTCTCTTCATCAGTTATCTGGGCCGTGTGAAATACTTCCCATGATCATTTAGTGCTGAAGAGTGTGCATTATTGTGCATGTGCATTATACATACACTAATGTGCATCAAGTCCTTTCAATTCAAATACTTAGCTTTATGGGGAGGGTAAAAGGATTTCAGAAACCTTTTCCCAAAAAGAAATACAAATTTAAAAATTTTCTCAATCTATAAATTTGAGAATTGATTTTTTTTCTATAAATACTAGAAATAAAGCACCAGAAAAGACCATTCAGACTTGATCATCAGCTTGATAGCTGGAGCAATTAAACCCTTGAGCAGTGACCTAGAATGGCCAGAGTCACCCAGCTACATAATGGCTAAGGAAAAACCCTTGGACTCAGATTCTCCTTTTCTCTTTCCACTGTATCTTTGAAAAGACACTTGCAACCTAGCAAGTACTCTCATGTGACAGACATCATCTAGATGTTTTCACACACATCTTCCTATTTAGTCTTCATCACAATCCTCGAATAGGTGTGGTTAGGATTGGCATCCTCCTTTAATAATGAGCAAACTCTCTCCTGACATCAGAGAGGAATGATTTTCTCAGAGGCCTACATAGCTGCAAAGACACATGACTCTTGACTCTCCTCCTTGAGGTCTTTTAGTTGCCTCTCCAAGGTGAAAAAAAAATGAAGTTACACTTGGGGACAGATTTAGTTTTACTTTCTCTCTTCTCAACGGTCACATGGTATTAATTTTTTTCAGTGCTAAGATAGGAATAAAGCCTTTTAATTTTTGCATGGCCAATTGTAGTTTTTCAAATGTTTGAACTAAATAATTATGGTGAAAGCATGTCGGCCATAGACTACCGGAGGCACGCAGCATGAATGCCTGGCCAATTTGGTAATCCATCCTTGCTCATCACCAAGGAATCAGCGGCTCACCTGCTCTTCTCTGGGACCAGAGCTGATTCTGGACAAAGATGCTTGGGATGTAAATGAAAGGACCACATTTATTTTTAGCTATATGACAATATGATGTACTTCTTCTACTCACTTTTTGCCTGTTTTAATTTTATTTAGTTTGTTTAAAATCACAAAGTGACAGTGCCTGTCACAAAGGGAGTAACATAATAATCTGGGGGTATACATGACCTTCTCTATGCTCATAAAGATGTAAGCCTGTGCACACCTTTCCTGGTTTGGTTTGTTTTTGCTAAACTCTCTACTTTGCTTTTTTTTTTTTTAATTTGACAACTTTTCATGGGTATTCGCACAAGGTAGTTTCTTTGTAAACATACATATTTTATATAAATGGAATATCACCATGTGGACTTCATTTTTACGTTACCCTTTCTGTTTTTGTTTGGCCCCGTATGCCTTTTCTCATCCTTTACTCCAAGCACGAGACCTCCAAGCCATGTTAATGAGCTGGTGTGCCTTTTTCTACTTTGACTCAGTCCATGTACCATGTACACATGCTGTACCACACTGGACAGGAGATGCAACTTTTTTTTCACATTTTAACATCTCTGAAGTTGCTATACACCTTATAATCTTAGATTTAATGGGATGAGGTATACATATAAATATTTGAAAGTCTTCTTCATTTTTTGCTTTACAAAAAACATGATCCAGCTTTATAGGATCTGAATTTTTTCTTTCTCTTTTACCTGTGGAAATCCCTCCAAGAAAAGTGATAAGACTCTAATCCTTTCTAAGCATGTATTATAATATATTCAATATTTTCTAGTGATGGACTTCTTTTTCCTAGTTTTTATTTATTTTTTCAGTTCTTGTTCATATATTCTCCACTGGTGCTTTTATTTCCCTGGGATAGATGCCAGGGAGTGGTGTTTCTGGTTTGGACAGCATGTTTTTTATTCTCACAGTGTTACGAAGTTACATTATGTGCGTAGTAATTTACTCTTGCTCTTGTTATCCACTGCTGCATAACAAGCCACCTCAAATCTTAGTGGCTAAAAATACCACCGGTTGATAACTTCAATCATGAATCTGCAATTTGAGGGCAGTTCAGCAGGGAATGATTTGGTGTTTTGCTCCACAAGACTAGGCAACAGTTGGGACGACTTGTATAGCTGGGGGCAGAAGAGCTGGGGGCCCCGATCTCTCCCTGGGGCATGTCATCTCTAAAATAGAGGCCTCCCCAAAAGGGCAGTCGCAGGGTTCAGGCAGAAGCTGCACAGCTTTGAATAACCTAGCATTTGCAATCCCTTTCAGTCACTTTCTCTGTGTCCTATTTGTCAGTCAAGAATCTCAAGGCCAGCCCAGACTCAAGGAGAGAAGAGGCAGATTGACAAAACAAAAGTCTCATCAGCAACCAACAGAGTAGTTGCCACTGAATTTTTCCCAGCCTGGACCTTGTCCTTGAAAATTTCGTCCATCTGATGGGTAAAAACTGACAGTTCATTGTTACTTTTACATTTTGGTGAGTATAGGCGAAGCTGAACGTCTTCTTATCTGTTAGTCACCTGCTTTACCTCTTCTATGAAATGCCTGTTCAGATATTTGCTTGTTTTGATCCTATCATTTTCTTAATGATTAGTAGAGTTTCTTATATATTAGAAATGTCACTTCTCTTGTGATAGTTTGTTAGAGTAGCCCCAGGAGACTAAGACATTTACATACCTCCCAGCAGAAGAAAGAAAAACAAGTGAACAAGTGAAGCAAAAATGAACCTGGCATTTTCAAGGTAAAGAAAGACCAGTGTGAGTGAAGCACGGAGAGTGAAGAACAAAGTGAATGAGATCAGAGAAGTGCTGGGCAGGGGTCAGAGGGTATAGGCCCCAGTGACGGGTGTGGCTTTAAGCAGTATGGGAATCCATTATTATCAGGGAGTAACATAGTTTGTTTTACACTTTTAAATATCACGTGGACTGCTGTATGGAGAAAGGACTGCAGAGAGGCCAGAGTGGAGACAGGGAGACCAGACAAATTGTAAGGGACAGACAGCAGTGGCTCGGACAAGGGCTGCCTCCATGGAGATGAAGAAAAGCAGACAGATGGGAGCATGACTTGGAGGTAGAAGTGACAGCACTTGCTCATGATTTGGATATAAGGGGAAGTGGGATTTGAGGAAGGGAGCTGTGCATTTACTGAGATGGGGAGTCCTTGGGGGAGGTCTAGGTTTTGGTGGGAAAAGAAGTAAGTTCTGGGCTGTCTACTGTTTTTAAATTGAGATCAGATTCACGTAACATAAGTTAACCATTTTAAATTGGACAGTTTAGTGACATTTAGCACATCCACAGTGTTGTGCAACTGTCACCTCTAGTTCTAAAGCATAAAATTCTGTTCTGAACATGCTAACTTCATGATGTCAAATGGACAACTCTGTATGTGATCCTGTTGTTCATGGAGGGATCTCAGCTGAAGACCTAGATGTTGGAGTCATGATATTCAAAACCATGGGACCAGATGACATACTTAGGAGAGAATGTACATAGAGGAGGTGTCTTATGCCTATAGAAGAGAAGGAACTAACTAAGGGTACCGAGAACAGGAATCCCCTGCCAAGAGAAGAACACCAGGACAGAGAAGAAAGCACGCCGAATGCTGCTGAGAGCAGAGAAGACCCCACCGGACTTGACAACGTGGGAGTGAGCCATCAGTGACCTTGACAAGAGCGTGGTTAGGAGAAGGAAAGTCAGAGAAATTTGCCTGGGGAGCAAATGAAAAGTTAAAGAGAAATGAGGCATGGAAACTGGTTACAGATAACTTTGGTCACTTTGCTGTGAAACAGTGATGTAACTGGAAAGGTGTGACCTGGCGGTCAAGGGAGTATCTGTTTCATATACGAGAGATGCTAGAACATGTTTACGTGCTGATGATAATGATCCAGCAGAGAGGAAGAAATTGATGCAGGAGGGAGAGAGGAAAATTGGAGGCAAATCCTTGAGGAGGTAGATGGAAGTGCACAAGCAGGGAGGGTGGCCCAGTTAGAGCCCAAGTACTCCTGAGACCCAGGGGACAGCAGGGACTGGCAGGGGACAGGGAGGCTGGTAAAATTGTGGTGGCCAATTAGAGAACTCTCATCTCCTTGTTTCTCATTTTCAAGGAAGGAAGAGCAAGCAGGATGTTTATTCCATTTCTAGGCCCGTAGGGACTTGGAATATGAGGAAAAATAGTAGCTTCTGCATAAAAGGCAGCAGTGAGAAGTGTCATTGGGACACAGGGCAACAGAGAGAAGGATGGGAACCCCTGAAGCACAGGGGCATTTGGTCATGCTTGTGAGTGTAGGGGGACACAGAGGAAGGGATTGGGAAGGTGTGTGTGAGTGGAGTGGGGGTTGCATATGGAAGGAAGGGGGAAGAGATGTGGGAAATAGAATCCTGCTGGTGCTGGAGATGGCTCTGGCAGAAGGTGGCGACAGATGTAAAGGGGAAGGCAGGAGTTACCTGAGTTAGTAACTCGGGGTAGCCATAGTGACTCAGAAACACAGACCACTGGCTCAGCTCCGCTCCAGGCGTGGGACCACTGGACAAAATTCTCCCACCTGAGGAGATGCCTCCCGGGTGCTCACAGGGCTATGACGTGCTTCTCCGGACGTCTGGCCTCATGGAGCTCCCAATGATGGCCCTGCAGCACCCCCAGGGTTTCCAGCTCTCTCAAATACAATGACATTGAATGCTCTCTCAGTTCTAGAATTCTGGATTCTAAGGGACTGTTTGCTGAGGGATCACTCACATGCAGTTTGAAGTACTGCACTGACTCTTTTGAGGGCTACTAACAAAACTGGACCATATCAGCGTCTTTGGATACTTTTACTTAAAATTCCACTCTGTTATTATTAAAAAAATGTTACAGAGGCAGAGTTGTATGATGGGAAGACAAAGTTCTGGAATCATATAGATTGTGTGTTTAAATCTAAATTCTGTTGCATATCAGCTATGCAACCCTGAACAAGTTACTAAATCTCTTCCCTTCAACTTTAAGTCTCCTCATGCATACAGTAATTTCCCTCTTGTAAAATAGTTATGGGTATTAAATGAAGACTGTGGGAAGCATGAGGCACATGATAAAGGTGAGTTGGCTTTACTTCTCTGTTCTGTACATGGACATCTAAAGAGACATTTGTAAAAACAGGAACGAAATAAAGAACAGGTCATACAGAAGGAATACCTTAAAAAAGAAAAGCTGTTGGGATATTCTGAAATGAGCTGGAAAGGCGGGGGAAGTGGAGCTATCAGGGCTGTTGCCAGGAAAGAGGTAGGAGGATGATTGATAGGCCCAGGCAAGCATGGAGAAGAGGCACTATAGGTAATTGTGCAGAAGGAGCTAAACATACACATATATTTCAGACCATGGCAATCCATTTGGGGAAGCAAAATTGAAGCAGGGCCCATACAAGATATTAAGGCTGGAGTGACCCATGCGTGGAAGGGAGGTCTGAAAAGGATACACACTTAAGTTCAAAGTCAGAGTGACTCCTGCAAGGGGGAGAACTAGGAGGGAGGCAAGGAGCAGAACTCCCAGATGTGTTTGAAGATACCTGGCTCCACAGTCAGACCAGAGAAAGTTTTAGGTGGGCTCCCGTGGAACTGCCACAGTGAGCTGAATTCACGATGCTATTGACACCTAGGTAAATGTATTAGTAATTGATCTCAATTCTAGGATTGGAGCACAATTTCCAGTTTATCTGTAAGAAACAACAGGTAAAGCCTGATCTCCATTGCTCTTGGATTTTTCCCACTCAGAACCGCCTAACTGTTGAGCTGTTGTCCTAGATTGGGAGCTCAAAAGAGGAGTGCAAACCTCATGAAGGAGTTACTCCCATCCCACAGCTGTAGAGGGAGAAGCAGAGCAGAAAAGCACCATGATCCATACACTCTGCACAGGATGTGCACGGCAGGGGCCACCAGGAGGGAAGACAATTTGCTATTAGCTACCGGGGAATAAGTACTGGAACCAGGAACCTAGCCAACCGAGGGCCAGGCCTTAGTGCCCTGGAGAAACTCAGGCATCCACATGGTGAACTCCACTAGGAGGTTCTTGCTGCAAGGTGTGTGCTGTAATCACATGCGTCTGGTAGAAAGACTGGTTTATGGAAAAGATAACTAACCCACCCAAATAGCATGCCATTCCCCTTCTTATGTCATTCCCCTCTCCATTCTGGTTTTGGGTTTCAAGGAAGCATTAGGACTTTTGCACTCACCTAGTGACAGCTCCAAAATGAACACAAACTTCATGTCACATGGTTGATGATGAAACTTTGGAGAGGTGGGTAACAGGAAAGAGAAGAGTCAGATTTCAGTGGAAGAAAGGAAACGTGTGCTGATAGGAGAAGGCAGGCCTGGCAGATGAGCTGTCTAGTTCAGAGAATGACCTCCATCTGAGTCCCAAGGGCTGTGCCTGGGCCTGCCCCTCAGGCCTCAGATAAAAAGGAAAGGAGCCATGGCTGCCACCAATTCTGAGGGACTGGGGATACCCCATTTGAGAGTCTAGTACAAACAGGCAGCCAGGGCAGGACCGCCACGTCTGCACAGACAGACTCCAGGGTAGCACTAGCAGCTGGCAGCTGTGGGGCCATCACGTTGCCCTAGACTCAGGAAGAAGCCTGTGGTGCAGTTTTGAGGGCGTTCCACACTGATAACAGTCATCAAACTGGCCCAAGTTAGAAGTAAAGGAAATGATGGCACTCTAAGGAGGGTCACATGACCTGCTTTTAAGCTACCACTGAACAAAAATAACTGGGGAGAGGAAGAGTGGATTTTACAGGGACCCGGATAGCCCAAACAGTGGTAAGAGGCAAGTTCCAATGAGAAGTTTAGTTTGTTTTGTTTTTTATTTTTAAATTTGTCTTCTTTTGTTTTTAAGCTATCTTTTCTTTTGGAACCTGGGGTTGTGTGGCTCACAACTACATCACAATGCTTGAACTCTTTACTTACTGATCAAACCTATTGAAAACAGCTTTAGTCCTGAAGCAAAGTCCACAGTCACTTGTTTTTTAGCCACTGAACAGAAATGCCCATGCTTCCGTAAGAGCCAGGAAAAAAAGCTCAGTTTTACTCATGATCCAGACAAAAGCTATAGAAAGTCATAGAATGAAAGAAATACTGTGTGTTTATGTTAACCAGTATTTTAAGGATAATTGGTATTTCATCTCATTCAAGCACATTGTAAAGGGTACAACCTCACTCTTGGGTGACATGTGGTGGGTGAAGAATGGCAGCAGCAGCTCTGAGTTAAGCTATTGGAGGTTCCGGAGTCAAAAGCCTTTCTTACTTAAATATCCTAAGCTTCAGTTTCTTTGTGAAATGGGAATTGTAATAAAGTACCTACCATGTAGAGCTATGGTGAACAATTAAGTGAAATCATTCATAAAATGCTTAGCAGGGTGTTTGGCACATAAAAAGTACTGAATAAATAGTAAATTGAAAGTACTGAATAAATGTATGACATACTTCTAAAGCCTTGATTAGAGCTGTCCGGAAGTGGATGCACTGCCTGGGCAGATGATCAAGGGTACATGGAGGTTCAGTTATCGCTCCTAAATTGGTGATTTCCTTTGAGTAGCAAGTTTAATAAGCCTGTGATTCTCAGTAATACTTTCCTCACTGTCTATCTTTTCTGGTTTTGGGGGTTAAGGGCCAACCTTCTATGGTCCTCTTGGAAGTTTCCCCGATTCAGCAAGATGAGTACAAAGGGAGATGGAGTGCATGAGAGCCTGGGGATATGTTCCGTTCTCATCCTTGTATAAGTGGAAACAGTGGACTGCCCACAGAAATGACCTCTGCATTGACGGGGTCCTGGTCTTTCAGAGAACATTAGGAACACTAGCCTGATTGTTCTTCATACCCCCTAACTTTTGTGTCTATGTTCATGAGAGATATTGGTCTATAATTTTCTTCTAATGCCTTTATCTAGTAATTGGTATGTGGTTCAACTTCCAAAGGTTTGGAGATGTTTCTGTTACCAAGCTGTCATTGATTTCTAGTTTAATTATATTAGGGTCAGAGAACACATTTTGAAAGAGCTTAGATTTGTCTTAAAGTCAGTCTTGATGACTGCTCCATGTGCTCTTGAAAAGAATATGCATTTTGCTGCTACTGTGTAGAGAGTTCTACAAACATCAGCTACATCCAGGTCACTGATGGTGTTGTTCATTTCTATATTGTTGCTGATTTTCTATTAGTTTTATCCATTACTGAGATGAGTGTTGAAATGTCCAGTGATAATTTTAGATTTATCTATTTATCCTTTCAGTTTTCTTTTCTGTGTTTTGAAGCTCTGTTGTTAGGCGCATGTACATTTAGGATTACGATGTCTTTTTGGAGAACTAACTCTTTTATGATTATGGAATGTCCCTCTTGATCCTCGGTGTCTTCTTTCCTCTGAAGTCTATTTTGTTTATACTAATATAGCCACTCCAGTTTTCTTTTTGACTCATATTTACTTTAAGCCTATCTACACCATTAATTTGAAACGAGTGCCTTGTGAACAGCACAGTCATGTTTTTAAATTCATTCCAATAATTTCTATCTAAATGGTGATTAGACCAGTTACATTTAATGGAATTGTTGATATGTTTGGATTTAGGACTATTGTTTTATTATTTGTTTTCATTTGTTCTCCAGGTTTTTCCTTCTCTGTCTTTTATGCCTTTTGGGGAGGTTGTTTGAACAGAGAGTAGTGTTTCATGTTGATTTACCTATTGTGATTTTGGTTAGATTTCTTTGTGTTGTTTCTTTAGTTGGCTCTAGAGATTACAATGTACATAATTAACTTTTCTCAATATACTAGAATTAATAGTTTCCTATTTCAAATGTAATGTAGATACCTTACTTCCATATAGATCTTTTATTCTCTCTGTTTCTGTTATAGTTGTCTATATATTACATCTACATACACTGATATGTGTTGGAAAATGCTATAATTTCTGTTTTCAATCACTGAACATATTTATAAGAACACAATGGAGAAGAATAGTCTATTATATTTACCCAAATATTTACATTTCTATTGCTCTTCATTTCTGATATTCCAGATTTTCTTGTGGTGTCATCTCCCTTCTATCTCTAGCAGTTTTTTGAGAGGAGAGCTTCTGGTAGCAAATTCTACTAGAATTCTTTCATTTGAAAATTTCCCTTATTTCACTTTCAGTCTTGCAGAATATTTTTGCTGGGTATTGAATTCTCTTTTGTGCAGATTGGATTTTTTCTGTTGATTTATTTTCAACTTCATTGATTCTTTCCTTTGTGGTTGCAATTCTCTTATTCATTCCATTCAATGAATTTTCTGCTGTTATATGTTTTAGATATTTAATTGTCTTTTTTTGTTCTTTATATATTATGCTTTTTGTTGAGTTATTTTTAACTTTCTGTTTATTTTAAGAGTGTTCATGATTCTCTGTTGGAGTATTTGTAAAACAGCTGCTTTCAAATCTTCAGATAAGTGTTTCCTCCCATGTTCTTGCTTCTCTCCCGGTAGCAGACACTTACTGTTTTTAATTTTGTGGTTGCTGGCCTGATGTTCAAGAAGTGATTTGTGTTCTCTGTTGTATTGGTTCAACCTCAGTATTTGGTAGTCTTCGTGTCCCAAGGTCTCCAGTATAGAGCTTTCCCAGTGATCCTGTAGCTCACCTAGGTGTCGGGAACATCCAATGTCCTGGGCTCAATATGGTTTTTTGCCCCACTACCAGAGACAGAGTTTTTTCTGTTCCCTTTTCCCAGCTGCAGTAGGTCTTGCTATGCTCTGATCAGGATTAGATGACCTTCTCACCCTACTAAAGGATGATTTTGTACCACAGAGAGTAAGTACCCAGGTGAGGCTTCGTGTCTTTCTCATAGTGGTGACTTCTTTCCTCCCCCAGATCTGCTGCAGAAGGGAAACTTTTTCCCATTTTTTACCACTACCCAGACTGTTCTTGTGAGCAGAACATGGGGTCTGTGGAGACGAGGCTAGGGGTGGGTATGAATCCCTTTGTTTTCTGTGCTCCCAGGGCTTTTATATGCTCACAGGAGGCCATGCTGGCCTTGCACAGTTCTGTAGAAGTTCAAGCTAAAATCTTGCCCACATACATACCAGTCCTATCTGCCTCCCACACCCAGAAAGCTGGTGCCTGACACCTGTCTTTCCTTGGAGGCACCTATCTTTACTCAGATTTCAGACTGATTGCCCTGTGACCTTAGCTCTCTTACAGGTTTAAGAGAAGTTATGATTTTTGTAGGTTATCTGGCTTTTTCTTGTTAGGGTAGGAGGCATACTCTTTCTAGTTTTCTACACCCTAAGCAAAAACCACACAGCACGTTTTATACAAAATAGGCTGGAATTTTGTATTTTAGCCAGAGTGGATTTTACTTCCTCCTATAATAAATCCATTGAATAATTGAATCCCTTCCAGCCTAGGCAATCTTTCTAACCCACCTATCTAATCTCCTTATTTTCCAACTTAATATTTTTCAGTGTCTTCCCATTCTTCTCAGACTAAAGCCAAATTCATGGTCTGTCCTCTACAAATTGAACTTTTGACATTTCCCTCCTTCCATGCATTCCAGTCTCTCTGAACTACTTAACGGTTCCCAAATGGAATCTTAATGTTTGGAATGACATAACGCCACTTTTTCTTGGCTCAGTCCTATTCATCCTCTGGGTTCTCTTCATGCTGGTTCCCTTTGGGGGAGTACTACCTCACTTCCTAAGGCCAAGTTGCTACCTCTCCTCTGTGTTTGACCTTACCCTTATCAGTGCACTGATCACACTGCTTATATTTTGTTCATCTCTATATCCTGCCAAGGGCCTGTGATCTCTATGAGATCAGCAGCTCTGTCCAATTAACCATCTCTATATGTTTATGACTGAATGTATTGTTTGGTACATATTACATGCTTAGGTATTTGTTGAATGACAGAGTGAATGAATAAACAATTGAATGAACCTAAGCTGTACAATATATACAAAATATCCAGAGTGAAAGTTAATTTAAACTCAGGTATTTTAGGAATACATTGAGTTCTGCTATGCCACATGTTTTACAACGATGTAGGTATTTTCTATATTTCTCTTCAGATTTATGTAGCATCTTTCCTTGAGACATCTTCAGATATGAGCCTGCAAATTTACGAGCCTTTTCATAAGAAAGAATAGCCAAAAGATGGAGTGAATACTGAACCTAATCCAGAGTACTTTAGTGGTAAGAGAAAAGGGATTCAAGGCAGTAGAGGGAAAAGTGAAAATAAAAACAGAGAGATGAGCAGGCATGAATGGTCAGAGAGCGTCCAGGTTATTTTTACATATAAATGCCCTGAACTCCTTACCAAAGCAGCATCTCCCGGTCTACTGGTTGCCTCTCACAGCCTAACTCTTCCACACCTCTAGCTTAGACCTTTCATTTTAACCACATAAGTCCACTTTCAGTTTGTGTTTGTACAAGTCTCTTCATCTCATTCCCCATGGCCGTCTGCTCCTCAGGCTCTTTACAAGTCCTTATCATCCTTCTGAGCTGTAGTCAAAGCCAACGCTTGTTCAAATTTCTACACTTTAGATAAATGGTTGTTATTTTGGATATACTTTGGGAAGGTATTTAAATTCCACTGAGTATACTGTAAAATATAAATAGATATATACACATTTTTTGGGTTATTCCCAATGAACATCTCATTTAGTCTTTTGCTTTCTAAGATCTATGTGTATTACTAGCTTAAGTTCTATACTAACTTACTCTTACCTACATAATTAAGTCACTGGGGATAAGATCTTATGGCTCAGAGCCTAAGAAGTGTCTTGTTTTTAAAAGAGGCTATTTGGGGAGTTTTTGGAGCCAGGGGGGCAGGAGCACACCCTGATAATAGTAGAGTTTTTCCCTGAGGGAAAAGATATTCTAATTTCAATCATTTGGGAAATTAATTAACCTAAGGGCCAGAAACTGAGGGGATAGGGAGTGAAGGCACATACAGAGAATAAAAAAGAGAGAGAGAGACTGAGACTTGACTCCATCTTTGTGCCTGAGCTTTGAGAATGAGTTGTTTCATGCACTAGGATGGGCTTCCCTAACCAGAGAGAGATACAAGAGAAGCGGTATCATTAAGCTTCCTTTTTTTTTCTTTTTCTTTCCTCAAGCAGTGACAAGAGAAGTGAGATAACGATCATCTTTAGACACAAAGAAAGCAATGACCCTCTGCAACTGAAGAGGACAGTAGGTTCCAGGCAAGTGTGAGTTGGATGCTGGGATTTCCCTGGACCCACCCACTTGCTTGCATGTCCCACTTAGGCCTCTGGAAAAATGGCAAGTGTGCATCATCTGAAAGGATTACTGAGGACGGGGCGCCTTGGAGCCCAGGAGGTTTAAGAAGTTTAAGTCTGGCCTGGGGTGCAGTGACCCTGTCATTCCTGGGACCGCCACCAAGACCTGGGCTGGTTGGCAGGGACCTAAGAGCCAGGGTGGTCACGAATTGGAAACAAGTTTAGCATCGTTGGAAGTCAAGGGGGTACCAGGACAAGCAGAGGCCAGTGTATAGAGCCTTGTAGGTCACGGGGATTTTGGATTTTGCTCTAAGAAACTCTAATCTTAGCTTTGCCACTCATTAGTCCTGTGACTCTGTGCATATTACTCTGAATTCTTTTGACATTGGATTTTTCCAAGTTTGAGGCTTGGAATCCTATATTTAGTGATTTTGTTTCCCTTTACATCAGTTATAATGACATCTAAGCTATGGTTTAAAATATTAGGATCAATTATAATCAAGTTAGTCAATTATACATGTGGAAACAAAGCATGAATTTCTTGAGAACTGTTATACCCAGATTTTTAGACACCTAGGGTTACACAAAATTCTAATCAGCCAACATTGCTTTATATTATGACCCACAATCTCACTCCAACAAATAGCTGAGTTTAGTCACTTGGGAAGTTATGGTCTATTAAAGACAGGATAGAACTATTTGTGTCTCTAACCCACCACACAATACCCCTTTCTTATTTGTTTATTCCACTACAGTTTCTACTGAAACTATAGTTTCGAATGAGGATCTAAGTCTTTCCACATGAAACTATTTCATAGACTAATGAAAAGAAAAGACAATAAGAGAAATAAGACTAGGAGTGCTCTCCTGTTGATTATACTATTCTAGTTTTTCATCTAAAAAGCCAAATTTAAGTGTTCTTCTCTGGGCAATTAAAGAGTGATCATGAAACAGAATGAGAATCTGATTGCCTACTTCAAACCATCGTATCACCCAACTTGTCATTACCTAGATTCCTGCCTCTGACTCATACATTGACTTGTGTCTTATTAACCATCTAGGAAATCTGATTTAAATTAAACAGAGGATGAAATATAGACATACAGTACAGAATATAAAGTATTATAGAATTAATAAGCTTTCAGAAACCAATTTTCAGAACTGTTGGAACTATTGAAGCCTTCAAAAGGAATATTGGTCCATTTAAAATAAAGGACAATTTCTTATTTATGGAGAATTTCCCAAAGAACTATCAGCAGCTACTGAACATTTATGGTAGAAATATAGAGATATTAAAATTGAGATAGAATATGAGGTATATAAAATATATGTGCATGTAAGTATACATGAGTGATTATGCATGTGTAAATCTGAATATATGTCTGTGTATACACACACACAGAGAAGCTCTTGACACACATGAGCTCTTAAGCTTTGTCAATTTAGTAACACATACTAATTAACACCCTCTACTGTATAGGTATTATGCCAGAAACTGGAATTACAAAGATGGATAAGACAGTCTCTTTTCTCAAGGCACTCAGATTCTAGAGAAGAGATGGTTGCATGAACAACCGGCTGGACCACATTGTGAGAAGGATCCAAGTAGTGGTGTGAGGAAATGGTTATTGTAGCAGAAAAGAGAGAGCAATTCATTATGCCTTGGGGCATGGAAGGCTTCCAAGAAAAAATGACATTGGATCTTGGCCTTAAAGTATTAGTGGGATTTTTCCAGGCTAAGAAAGAAAGGAAGGGTATTCCAAACATGAATGAGAGCATGGAGAATTGACAACATGTGCTGCTAGGACAGGAAGTAATTGCAGGAAACGAGCTTGGAATAGTATACAGTACCAGAATAATGGAATGTGGAAGGTAGATTGCTAAGGAGCCATATTGCCAAACTGAGGCATTGAACTTCACCTTGGAGGGGCCTTTGAAAAGTTAAAAAAGAGAACAGCTTCATTGGAGTTGGGGTAGAATAACCAGAGAGGGAAGAGACTGAAACGGGGGACTAGTTAGGAGCGTAACCAGTAACTGAGAGGCTGACGCAGTGGCAGTCACTGAGCAGGAAAGCCAGAAAGAGAGCAAATTTGAGAATCATTTGTGAAGTAACAAGGACACATCGGTGACAGATCAGAAGTGAGTGTTGATAAAGGAAGATAGGTGCCTAATAAATATGGTGAAATAATGTTGGGACGTTTTCCATGATGTATTTCCCACGGGACATATAAAACTCCTGTCTGCCTTGCTCGGCGTGCAAAGGCACCTGCCTTCCTTGTCCTCAGGTTTGTGCTATTCCTGAAGAAAGGCAGGAAAACGTCACTGTCATTGGGTGTGACCAGAGGGCAGGGTCTTGGTCTTACTCACTTTTCTATTCCCAGTATTTAGAACAGAATCTGACACATCCAAATTATCTGTCAAGTTAAAAAAAAAGGTATTTGAATTTCAAAATGGAATTTTGGAGCTCTTGGTATAGACAATAGCTTCAAGGCAAAAAAAAAAAAAAGGGGGTGCTGGTGGTACTTAAATAATAGCTTGTGTTGCAACATCAAGAGCTGAAGTTCTGGCCTAGACAGGGAACATACAGAAAGATTTTCTGTCTGTCCAGACTAGACAATGACCTATGACCTTACAGACTGGGGTGGAGAAAGGCGACAGGACTCTGATCTCGATGCCCTTCAGAGATTAGCTCCAAGGGGGCAAAGGAATAATGGAACTTGCTGAAAAGTTTGGGGGTCTAAGAGCAGAAAGGATGGAGGCTCCATTTCCCCTTGGAATTCAGAGGTGCTCCCCACACCATGATGGCGTGATAGCAGAGATGCCCGGATGGCACGGCTCCGCCGGGGGCTGAGTGAGCTCCGTAGAGTTTCTTACCTGAGACTCAGGAGAAGGGAGAGCGTGGGACATTCTTCCAGTGCGTATCCGGAAGCCAGAGTCTAAAGGAAGAGAGGAAGACAGATTATTGAAGGTTTGGCATCTGACAGTCTTCAGGGAGTATGTGGCAATTAAAAAGGGCCATGAGAAGTGTTTTGGGGCTACAGGTTGGATTCCTTTTAGCATCTTCTGGGAGACTTGAATAAAAAACCAGATTCTTCTAAAATTACTTTTCATTTAGTATTGTGCTTCCTGGAACACAACCTCAGCGAGATGGAGCCATGCAAGTCTTAGCGTCAGTAGCTTCTTCTTAACAAGTCCATTGCATAGGAAAATACTGGAGAGGAGAGTTTGGCAAGTTCTCTCGTGACCTCTAAATCTAGATTGCATGTGAGTATGAGTATAAAGAGGGGGGTCTCATTCCTAGTTCTCCTAATGGTGGTGAAACGTTTAAGTGCTTACTACATTTCACCAATTCTTGGATCCGTTTTCAGTTTACATCTTGACAATAAAGATACGCCTTATAATTTTCAACAATTTTTAGCAGTACCAATAAAGGTGTGTTGATAGCATCTTAGTGGCATGCTGTATGCATCAGATACTATCCTAAGCATTTTACATCTGTTATCTTAATTTTACAAACAAGGAAACTGAGGCATGGAGTTTAATAACTTGTCTAAAACCCTGCATATCATGGAGCAGGGATTGAAAGTAGCTTGCCTTTTTGAGCTCATGCTCAGGTTTGTAGACCATGCTGTCTCTTAGGCTGGAGAGAAGGGGGCTCTTTAACAGTCAGGCCCCTCTACTGAGTTCCATTACTTACATTATTAATGGAGTCCTTAAGCAATCTTATAAAATTGGTACTGCTTTTACTCCTATTTAATATTTAAGGATTAGCATAAGTGTTTAAAAAGGTTAAGTAACTTAAGCTCACATTGTCAGTAAACAGTGAAAAGGACTTGGACCTTTTACTGGCTAAATGGAAACAGTATTTGAAAGGTAATCTGCTCTAAAAGAACAGGAAATCAACATCTTAAATTCAGACAATTTTAACATTTATAGATATTTTATAAATGATCTGTGAAAAATGTGTTAAATATGATGACTAAACACCAAAAAGTATTTATTCTCTATGTCAGAGAGAAAAAAAACATTTATGAATTTGAATGTATTTATTTTTAAAAATTGCCAAGCACTTGGATTCTGGTTATGTTGAAAGGCAACTATATATTCATTTTAATAAGATCTTATATCTTGATGATAGTTGGCAATAAATGCATCCTGAATTGGCTCCCTGGAGTAACATAGCATGTAGATGAAGTTCAGTTGAAAGTAAAGGTGCTTATTAAACATGCTTTAACTCATTGCTTTCCATTAATTACTTTAATAAAGACAATGTATTGATGGTTTTTATCCTGATTATAGCAGTTTTGATACTACTTGGCTTGCTGGCCCTGATACAAGTTTTGCTACTGTTCTTCCCTTCACAAATATATTTCTGATTCACACATTCTCCAAAGGACTATATTTTTAAGATCATCAAGCCTTGTGTTTGTGTGCTAATTTTGTTTTCTAATGATTTCATGGTTTTTTTATTGTATCCCTACAAGTACCTTGTGAAGTAGGTAAGGCCAGTATTTAGATCCTAATTTCTTACACATAAGGAAACAGGCAAACAGAGGTGAAAAGACTTGGAAAATGTCATTGGCTTAGCTAGTACTAACCTTCAGGACAGAACACTGGCCTTCAACCTCAGGCCATGTGCTTGGTATTTGAAAGGAGCTGTATACAAATGCTCACTTTTAATGAACTTGGAATGAAGTACAAGGCAAATCCACTTGTCTAAAAACCAATAATCATTCATTGAGTTTTGGCTGTGACAAGCAAATGACGTTTCCAATAGACCAACCATCAGTAAGGTTATGCAATAAGAGTCTTATAAATGGATTCTCTGCTCTATCTTATTGAGAGGACCTGTCAGAGAACCATACCAGGTAGTAAGATTCGTGAGCTTCAGGCACAAAGTTCTAAGAATAAGTCCTGGCTCTCTCATCTTAACTAGTTAACTAGTTCAAAAACACAGATTCAACAAGAGAACACGAATTTATAAAAGCAATTGATGCAAATACACCAAAAATCCAAACCAGCATTTAAAGAGTCTAGACTTCTCTATTTTCTTATATATATCATGACCTTGCATGTGTGAACATATTTTTGACAGCCCCTCTGGATTTGAACAGATACAAAAAAGGATGTGTCCTACTACCGGTCTCATTCTATGGGCCAGTGGTTCACATGGTTGAAGGTGGGGTGTGCTAGAAGGGAAGGGGAGCAGAAGGCGGGACCCCTACTGGGTTTGGAAATGTGCAGGGACGTTCGGGTTGTTCTGGTGTGTAACCTTAGGATTTACACATTGAAATCCATTTTAAAAATTGTAAATCATGTTTAGTCCCTATCTGTGGTGTATTAGAACATTTTATCAGTTTTTAAAAATTACACATAGAGGTAAGTATCAATGAATTTCATTAGATGATAGTAAACATACGAAATAGCTGTCCTATAAAGGGGAAATGGGGTCTAGGGCATTGCTCTAGATCAAGGTTCTCCCAGTGTGTGACCTGTGGGCCAGTAGCACCTAGGAACTTGTTAAAAATACAAATTCTTGGGCCCCACTCCATGCTTATATGAAGACAATCTATCTTTAGTTTTTAAAATTTCATCACTTTATGCCAACTTTTTCTGGAAAAATACTAAAATTTCTTTTGATAACAGATCACTCTATCAAGTGATCTCCATCACTTACAATAAATGAGGAAGATATTTTCTGTTCCAGCTCTAATACTTTAACAATTATCTAGATAAAGTTAAAATTAACCTTTGCAAAGTCTGCAGATTTTTCCTACACTGTAAGCCCTTCATTAGGGCTTGTTAAAGGCTCAGACAAGCAGACATGACTGCCACCATGTGGGCAGTTAAGATTATATAAGATTTCAAAATCACAGAAACTTTCAATTTAATGAGAATTACCATATTCTTTGTTCTGAAATGCAATGGAAACAATGACAAGTAAGTACCGTTTAGTCTTTTTCTTCTTTGAGTCACATCATTCTAGATCTATTAATGTGATGTCCATTTTTGGTACAGTATTAACTAGCAAAAAGCCAATTATTGAAATTACCTACAGCCTTACTATTCAAAGGATGTTCCTACCACAGGTCAGCAGCAATTGTATTACCAGGGAGCTTGCTAGAGATGCAGAGCAGACCCAACTCAGCCTGAATCCAAGTCTGCATTTTAACAAGCTGCCCAGGGGACTCTCTTACAGGCTGAGGAGTGCTTATCCACAGCCAGTTCCAACCTCGACTCTCACCCAGCGCTCTACTCCCCACCCAATGCAAAGGCAAGTAACTTTTACCAAAAAGTCCAGATTGTTAAGAAAAATATAGCTGATCTTGCTTGAGTTATGTGGTTAACTTGACTTTCCCTTTGCAAATGTCTAAGTCTACTATATCTATTATTTACTTAGGGTAAATTAATGGGTTAATTCCACAGTTCAGAGAAAAAAAATTAAAACAAATTTTCCAGAAAAAAGGGCTTGTTTAGTTTCAGGAGAGATTAGAGTATTTTATTTTGCCCAATCAGAGCCCTTCAGCATAAAGAGACATTCATATACATATATATGAACATTTTCCAGAAACATTAATTTATAATACATTTTTTGTTAAAATACCAGCTTAACGGTATTTATTTACAAAAATATTACCTAATTTTAAACCTTTTGCTGTGATGACAATTTGTAAAGTACAGGAATGCAAAATAACTACAAAGTTTAACACATTTTTAGTGTTTGCAATTATGTTTTTTTTGTTTTAAATGAAACAGTACACAGAGGTGGGTCTTTTTACTGTATTCAAAATGCATGTTCCAGCAGTTACCTTTGAGATAGTTACTGGACTGAGCGAGATTAAAAAATAAAGTGCAGCAACTGAAAACTACCTGTAGGTACAGTTTAAGGTCTATCAAGCTAGAGCTCTACACCAAGCATGCTTGTCCCTGAAGTGGACAATGTTAGAAAAACTTCATCTTGCTCTTTTAAATATTGTTTTTGGTGATGCATTTACAATGAATGAATAGTATAACTAGAAAGCAAAATGTTTTTCTTGTCCTAACCACTATGTTAAGCAAAGGTCACACCTAAAGAATCACGGTTACCATTTATTTACAAAAACTATTTAAAAAATTTAAAACATGATTTATCCTCTTTGCATTGCTTTCAAATGGTATGTTGAGTCTGTTTTCAACTCCTTACATTGTCTTCAGCTGAATCAAAGGTTAAACAACACAAAACATAGAGCAAAAGTATATTAAAAAAGAAAAAAAGAAACTCCCAAATAGGATTCATTGTCATTAACCTATATCCATTTTAAATGCCTGAGCCGAACAACCTACAATAAATTAATACTGATATATTTACATCTCATACACTATAAAATTTTAATTTAAACTATGAGCCTCATTATGAAATACTGGCAAAATTGACATTCATGATTTTTCTAACATAAGTGTGCAATAAAAAGAGCAATGACATGTAGTCCTGGACTACTGTAGTTAATTTGTAAATGAACTGTGCCTAATAATTTAATACTTTATTAGAAACTGAAAAAAGCAATGTTATAACCCTGATAATTGGGAAGCTATTAAGATGATTTCATTCATCTGAGAAAGGTAAGCTAAAATTTTCCCTATAACATCACTTGTCACAACTATTTTCTGTCCACAGAATCTTTAAAACTTCTGTGGCAGTAGTAATACCATTAATAGTCACAGGAAAAATAATGCCCATAGCACTTTACAAGAAATTGATGAATGATGAAAAACATAATTAACAAAAGCTGTAAACAGTATCTTCACATTCATTTTCAAATGAAAGAAAGAAATTTATAGGCATAAATTTTAATCCAAGAGAACAAACACCCTAAAAGGGAAACGAAAAAAAGGAGGACACTTAAGATAGAGAAGTGCTCTTTTCAAAGTAAATACAGATTAAAAAGTCTAGGAATATTGATCAAGTATCAAACTGATAAGGAACAAATTCTATAAACTACAAAATAAAAACCTTCATTGACAAAAATACATAAACTCTGTTTTCATTTTTGGAAATTTATTTTTAAAAAAGGTAGAAGAAAATACCTTGAAAACTATTTTAAATATATATATATATATATATTTTAAAACAATAGTTAAGGTAGGCATCCAACAGCAAGCTGCAGCTATTGAGAAAGGTCTTGTGATTACTGTTGTGGGCATTTTCCCCCAAAATAAAACTGATATTTGAAAATGCTCAATGGAGGGTTTTTTTAAACCATAGTAGTATCTTTCTTGTTAACGTGTGAAGACTTTTGGATGATGTATGATTCTTTAAAATTAATTGTATCTCGATATGAGATACCAATATTTCTTATTATAAGCGTAAAACATAACTTTTTGTATGGATAATATACATACTTTTTAAGTACTTTGACTTAACAAGTTCACCATTTTTAAAATTAAAGAATACATTTATAAAAATTCCATTTTAAAACAAAGTATATTCTCTAGCAGTATGTATAAATATAACATGTTACTGTATGATCTTAAAACAAATCTGAAAGTGTTGCAATAATTTAAGGCCTAGAACACTGAAACACAGATCAAATATTTTTTTTATCCTTGAAAATTATACAAAACCCTATTAAAGGTTTTAAAACTATGATCAGTCTAATTGTTTAAGGTGTAGCTAGCAGCGTATTCGTGATTTTGGTATGTTTTTTTTTACATATGTATCACTTGATTTGAACTGAGAAGTGTGGATTAAATGACAATAAAAAGTTTTCATTACCTAAAAAAGTACAGAAAAAATTCAAGTTTAAAGTTCAGTGCTCTTTATTTTGCAAAAAACAAATAAACAGAATTCCAAAAGTTAAAATGTAAAATAATTCTTTGCCACAAAAAATTTACCTTTGGATATAGCTTTTGTAATGTCACATGAGAAAATGCCTTCAGCAAAACATATATGGAATATAGAACTCAGGGTAAAACTTTGAACTCCATTGTATCTTCCGCATATTTTCCTTTCCTCAGCTGTCTCCCCACCATCCCGTATAACCTAAAAGTATGTAACACTTTCAGACTTGTTTAAAACACTCACATATCTACATGAAATAACGTCAGAGGAACCTACAATTAAGAAGCTCTAAGTAAAAGAAATACTTCTTTCTTGAAAGTACTGAACTTAAAGTTGTACTACACTACACATAACAGACAAATAGCAGCATTTTTCCATGTCATAAAAATATCAAATTAAGAAGTTAGCAATAGCTCAGGTCTATCTACCATTTTTGGCAACACTTTGTACAATGGAAATACAAACCAAGGGGATTAAGATAATGCAGAACTTGAAATAGATGTTATAGAATTTGTCACAATATAAGATTTCAAATACCTTTCTAAGCGAATACATATAGATTTTAGTTTGAATAGTGAAATGAACAGGAAGGAAGCCACTTCCCATTGACAAACTAGTAATCAATGAATACTTCAATGATTTTCCAGCCAAGCACAACTGCAACAAAGAATAGTGTTTGAGGATATGGAGGAAACCCATGAAAATCTTTCATTTTTCTAATATTTTCTATTTTGACTTTTTTTTGGTTTGTTTTCCTGAAATCTTGGCTTGCTGGTGACTATGACTCTTTCTGTTTAAAACAAAAAAAAAAAAAATAGAGATGTTATCTCTCAAATTACAATAAATTCCCTGGGTTAGTTATTAACTGCAGACTCTCTTATCTACAGACTGAATCAAGTATAACTCTGAGAAGCTTATTTCCTATTCGCAAAAATACTTCAAGCTTTCTAATCCTAAGTGAGTTTCTAGTTTGCTTTGCACAATTTGTAGATTAATTTAAAAATGAAATAAAATAACTCAAAATATTGGTTCAAGATTTTCTTTTAAAATCTCACATAAATGTTTCTACTTCTCAATTTGAAAATAATTACAAGATTGGCTCATTTTATATATAACAGGGAAAACGACAGTAAAAATGAAGCTAATGTATAATTAACACAAAATAACACAGCAAATTAAATAACTGGAGCAATTATGCCCTTCCACATGCATGGGGATCAACCAGTGTCTTACTTGGTGCATCTCAACCTCAAATCTGTAAGTGCTGATTTTATTGATGACATTCACAAACTATACCTTTAAAAAAGGGCCTAATACTTCCTGTGACACACATGGAACAGATTTATTAGATAATACATGATACAAATTAAGCATTTGTAAACTGCTAAATGTTCATCATATACAGCTGACATTAACTAAAACAGAAATATGTTATTCATAGGTGTTTGCTATAAATTTAAAAATTTTTGAAAATGACTATTTTTACAATATTTCTTCTGACTTGATCAATTATTTCTAGCAATGTATTTAGTCCTTCCCAAGTGACATTAAAGTAAATTTTAATGTAAACTTTTGTATCCTGTAGTGCACATATAAAATGTAAACATAAAAGCTTATTAATGAAAATAGCAAAAAGGAAAAGATGCGTAACAGACTGAGTGAAATTAAGGTGTTCTACAGTTACCTTTAATGATCATATGGAATAGAAAAACAACCGGTTTGCTATCAATTTGTGCTCTGATTATCTCTTAATGAAAATGAAAAAAATACTGTTTAAAACAATTTTTTATAGAATATGCAAATTTCATTAAGTATAATGGTTTTGTTTTGCTCTTCCTTTGTTACTTTAAGAACAATCAATGATCATCTCAGATGAGCTTGCATTATGAGATTACTTACTTCCAGGTCTCCAGATCATCTCTCTCCTGTCTGCACGGCTATCTGGAACCAATCATTTATTGTCCAGTGATGGTCTTATTTGCATTACACTCCAATACAGAAGTAATTTAGTTACCAAAATGCAATTATTTTCCTTTCCTTTTGGCTTTTTAAAACCTTTGAAAGGACATGTACAGATTTATAGTATATTTCTACAGAAAATATTTTGTAGGTCATTAGACTAGACTCTTATATAGATTATTATTGACAACAGATGCTTGTAATTTTCCATGCGACAGCATGTGCACTAAGATTTAATTGGCTCATCACCTGAGTGTACTGGAACTGTTAGCAAATAAAGGGCATTTTTAAAAAGGGAGCTGAGCATTTTACTGAAATAATGAAACATTTTTTTTAGCAATTTTAATTAAATAATGCAAAGGTACATTTTGTTAAATGTTTTATAAAAATTCAAGCAAAATTAAAAACAGCCAATTTCAATACTTATACAAATTTAACCGGTAACTATTTTGGTCAAATCCACCTTTAGCTGAATTAATGAGAACAAGGACAAGGGACATTGAAGTATTCTCCTCACCACAATGGAGGTTTTTCTCACTTTCCACACTGCAAAGCCACTACATGGAAACTTCCAGAATGATGAGCAGTTCAGTCATGCTCTACACTTTTCTTTTCAATGAAAAGTGATGTATCACCTTGTTTTGCTTTTGACAAAATTGGACTAAACACAAGTATACGATAACAAGAATCCAAGAGTAGCCCATACACAAGTCAACTATGTGTATGTTTTTATTATTTAAAGCCCACCAGCTTATCTGTCTAAAGATATGGTAACAAACAGTTTGTTTCTTTTTCACGAATGATACTGATGACCAGTCTATTTAAGGGAGGGAAAAGTCCAAAAACAGTTTTTTATAACTCAGTCAATAACACAAACATAACTATTTCATCTTCAGGACTTCTGACTTACTGCCTCTCCTTCAAAGAGGTCAAACACTGATGGCCGATAGAACAGCACAAAATCTTTTGGCATATGAAAGCAGGAATGATCCAGGAATAGTCCCTGCCAAGTCTCCTCAACATCTCCCTTTGTGTCTTCATCGGTAACACGTGACCTGCTTATTAGCTCCCAAACTGTTGACTCAGAGCTGGCACACACCACACACTCCACTTTGGGTGCTTGTGAACATTGTTCAGTGAAAGCCACACGACTGAGGTAAAACAGTGCATGACTTGGCTAGGAAAGAACGGTATCCAGTGAGCAACATCCCTTTAATGATAACTTTCCTAAAGTGAAACCAATAAAATAAAAAAGGAAATTAGTTTTCCTTCTGGCTGAAGTTGTACTTAGTTGGATTTCGGGTTGTCAGAACTGGTACCACTTCTTATCTTTGTATTTCAACATCATCTAAAGGGGAGAAAAACATGAAAAACATGTTTTTAAAATTCCAGAACAACAATACTTATAGCTAGCTGGTTTCTATATTTTTCCACAACATATCATTCTGAAGCATTCTGTACTGTTACTGTACTGCTTATTTCAAATCAATTTATATTGAAAGCAATAAGCAAGAACTATTCCAGTTATAGAAAAAAAAGGCCATATTAAGAACTAACCTAGAAGGTGCTCACATTTCTTAGAGACATGACATAATTATATTCTGGCTCAGTGCACACATTGGTGACCTAAGTAATTACTTGAATTAGTTGCAAATAAGGTGATTTCAGTTCTCGAAGTTGAACTAAAATAATGCATAAAGAACCTGGGGAATGAAAGGTTGGAAATACTTCTACTACTGCCATCTAAAGTTTACTGGGCACTTACTACGAGCCAGGCACTCACTGTATGACATACTTTACTTATATGATTGTATTTGGTTCTCAACAACTTTATGGATAGGCATTATTATTTTCTCCATTTTATAAATGAAGAAACTGAGGCTTATTGGGTTAGCCAGGGTAACACAATAGTGAAACTGGGATTCGAGCCCACGTAGCCTAACACAAGAACTCATCATCTTAACCACCTCACTGCACTAGCATCCTTAGACTCTCAAACAAGGTTCAGACACCATCTGGTAAGGAGAGAAAAGCTATTGATTTTTGACAGTGAGCTCTTTGCTTAGTATTTAGAATGTTACCTTTTTTGAAATTGACTGAAAGGTTTGTTATGTGCCTTAGAGATCACAGCCAGGTGCAGGGTTATGCCAACACAGTTCCTGACCTAGAGTGCAGGCTACCCCAGCCTCTCCCTGAGGTCAGCCATAGTAACAAGGACTCAGAAAGGGTCTCTCAATCTCTTTGAAGCCTTGGACAAATCTCTCCCAACTCAAGTCACCTCTTTCATGCCTTCTAGGTGTCTTTTGATTGAAAAATTAAAAGAAGAGCTACTACTGAGAGATAGGGTATTCAAATATAAAAATAATCTTAACTGGTTTCTTCAAAGAACAAACTCAAAATATCCCTAAGGACTAGGCTAGGAACTAAATGTGTAAAGTAGCCCAGTGTAAATGTGTGAATGAGTGACTCAATGTGTGTCAAAATGAAGAATATGTATTCTACCTAAAGGCCTTTAAATTCAGTTTTTAAAGTGTACTATATTTGCTAAGAAAGCATATGCATCTCACTATAAAATTTGTTTACAGACAGATTCAGTATCATTTATTTGAATAAAAATGTTTGACTATTTTATTTAGATATGACTAAACAATCAAGAGAGGCAAATTATTTCCTTCTCTAGAAATTTGTGGTAGAAACTGAGGCATTTAGGAAAATTAACTTTGTTTTCGCATTCCCTAAGAAATAACTGCAAAGCCACTGACTTTGCATATAAAAGCCAAAGGTGAGCAGGTTCCTTCAAAACTTATGAACTTCAGTAAAAGACCAAAGGCTTCTGACACATTCTTGTAATGGTTCCCTCTGGTAATAAAAATCAGGAATTTGCAATTGTACAGAGGATACATGAAAATTCAGGTGTAGAAATATCATAGCTATAAAAATACATTTTCAACTGCTTTACCTGTTTTTTTTTTTGCTTCAGCTATTCGATAGACATACCTCGTGTGCATGTTTAGAAAAGGCATCTGCACTGGATAACATAGCTGCAGTTCTTTCCTCCAGGTCACCGAGTTTCTGCCCTCTTTCATCTAATGCCAGCCTGGCACGTGCTAATTCACCCACGACTCCAGACGCTGCTCCTTTCACACCCTCAATGCCACCGGGGCCTGGGATGTGTTGTGCAAGACTCCTGGAAGCCTTTCCTGAGGACGATTCTCCGACTGAAAGGATTTGATAAACGAGAGAGTAACTTGAAAAATGTAAATTTTATTAATAGGAAACCCTATTATATAATAACATTAAAAACAATTTTTAGATTCAGTGACAATAAATTGAAATATTTATACATTTCACTTTATAATTAACATATTTTATTATCATGGCTTTAATAATTTTTAGGTACTTTTTCAAACATACCTAAGTCCAAGTTCAAACACCAAGTCCATAGTGTATATTTAGGACTTGGTACAAAAAGGGAACAGGTAAATTATTTGTTGAAATGAGTAATGGGTATACTCATAGCAATTTATGTAACAATAAAAGCTGCTTTTAAGTGTAAAAAATATTAAAGAAATAAACTTAAAATATATTTAAGTTCAAATACATAGATGTAAATTTAAACACATAGATTTGGTTTCATTTATTTACTTCACACTTTCTCTTACTTAAAACTATGTAGGTTTAGAGAAAAATGAAGATTTGTTCAGTATTCTATTTTGGCTCTTAAAGCTGTAGATATGCTACATCCTGTTCTTTCTCTCTATTTATCTTGTCACTTACCAAACCAAATTTTTCCTTCAAAAGAACTTAGGAATTCATGGCTTCCTTTCCCTTCATAATCCAGACCCTGATTACCTAACACAGATTCTACAAAAAGTCTTAAATTCTGTTAAAGACTCATGTCAGATAACCTTTTCCCTAAGCATACATTTCTTTCTTTAGAAATATAATTCATACACATAAGACTTTCCTCTGAACAAGTCAGAAATTTTTACTTTATTCAGAAGGTTGCACATCATCACTAATTCCTGAGCATTTTCATCCTCCAAAAAACCCCCATATTTACTAGCAGCCACTTTCCATTCCCCGCCTCTTCTCAGCCCTTGGCAATCATAATTTATTCTCTGTCTCTCTAAGTTTCCCTATTCTGAACATTTCATATAGATTCATAAAATAGGTGGCTTTTTGTGTGTTTTCTTTCACTTAAAATAATTTTGCCAAGGTTCAACCATGCTGTAGCATGTGTCAGTATGTCACACTTTTTAATGACTGTATAGCTTATGGCATTTTGTTTAGTCATTCACCAGTTGATGGACACTGGAGCTGTTTCCACCTTTTTGGTTATTATAAATAATGCTGCTATGAACACTGGTACAGGTTTTTGTGTGACCATGTGTTTTCAATTCTAGAACTGTTGGGTCATACGATACTTTAACTTTCTGAGGAACTGTCAGAGTTTTCCGAAGAGGTTCCACTATTTTACACTTCCACCAGCAATGTATAAGGGTTTCAATTTCTCCACATTCTTGTGAACATTTATTATTTTGGACTACAGTAAGTGTGAAGTGGTATTTCATTGTGGTTTCGATTTTCATTTCCCTAATAACAAATTATGTTGAGCATCTTTTCATGTGTTTATCAGCCATTTGTGTATTTCTTTGGAGAAATCTATTCAAACTCTTTGTCCATTTAAAAATTGGGCTATTTGTCTTCTTATTGTCGAGTTGTAACAGTTCTTTATATATGTGGACTCATCAGTTATCAGATATACAGATATCAGATGTAACAGTTCTTTATATATGTGGACTCATCAGATATCAGATTTGCAAATATTTCATTGCATTCTGTGAGTTGTCTTCATTTCCTTGATAGTGTTTGATCTTTAATTTTGATGAAATCCAATTTATCTATTTTTTTTCCTTCAGTTGTTGTGATTTAGGTGTCTGTGAAATTATCACCTAATCTAAGGTCACAAAGATTTATAGCTGGGTTTCCTTCTAAGAATTTTATACTTTTAGCTCTTACAGTGAATTTTCTGATCCACTTTGAATTAAGTTTTGTGTATGGTGTGAACCAGGGTTCCAACTTCATTCTCTTGCATGTGGGTACCCAGTTGTCCCAACACCATCTGTTGAAAGACCACTCTTTTACCATTGAATTTTCTTGGCATCTTTGTAGAAAATCAATTTACCATACACGTATGGGCTTATTTCTGGGCTATTAATTCTATTCCATTGGTCTAGTACTTATCCATATGGCAGTGAAACACTTTCTTGATGATTACAGCTTTGTAGTAACTTTGGAAATTGAAATGTGTAAGTCATCCATCTCTTCTTTTTCAGGCTTTTTTCCATCTTTTTGTAGCTATTTGGATTCTTTTACTTTTCATATAAATCTTAGGAAAAGCTTGTTTCTTTCTTTAAAAAAAAACAGCTAGTATTTTGAGAGGGATTGTGGTAAATGTATAGATCAGCATGGGATGGGGTACTGCCACTTCAGCAATATTAAATCTTCCAATTCATGAACATAAAACATCAATCCATTTATTTATGTCTTAATTTCTTTAAATGATGTTTTTAGTGTATATTTTATACCTGTTTTGTTAAATTATTCCTGTTTTATCTCTCTGATGTTATTATAAATAGAATTACCTTAATTTAGGTTTCAGTTGTTCATTGCTAGTGTACACAAATGTAATTGATTATTTATATTGATTTTGTATCCTGAAGTCTTGCTTAACTTGTTTATTAGCTATGTGTGTTTTTTTGCATGGATTCCTTAAGACTCTCCCATATGTAAGATTATGCCATTATGCCATCTGTGAATAGTTTCACTTTTTCCATTCTAATCTGCATGCCTTTTTATTTCCTTTTCTTGCCTAACTGCTCTGGGTAAAGCTTCTAGTACAAAATTAAATAGCATTATAGGACCCTTTGTTTTTCCATATAAAATTTGATATCAGTTACAAAATTTGGGGTGGTGGTATTTTGATAAAGACTTCATTAAGTGTGTGTGTGTATATATGCACACATCAGTTTTGAGAGTAGTGGTATCTTTCATTTACCTGCAAGAATACAGTGTCTCTCTCCATTCATTTGGGTCTTTCTTTTAACCAAGTTTTATAATTTTCTGTTTTTCCCATAGAGGTCCGGCATATCTTCTTTTAAGAATTATTTCTAGGTAAAATAATGTCCCTCCTTCCCTTCCCAAAGATGACCACACTCTAATTCCAAGAACCTGTGAATATGTCATCTTATGTAGGAAAAGGGACTTTGCAGATGTGATTAAGTTGAACAGAGAGAGAGAGAGAAAGCTTATCCTGGTAAACCCAATAAAATTACATGTGTACTTAAAAGCAAAAAGCTGTTCCTAGCTGTGGTCAGAAAGATGTAGCTTCAGAAAAAGAGAGCAATATAACAAAGCTGCTGACTTTGAATAAACTGAATTTCATTTTTGCATGCTGATTATATCCAGTAAGCTTGCTACACTGTTATTTTTATCAAGTTAGCTATAGATTCTTTGAGGTTTTCTAAATATGTCACTGTATCAGTCATTCACATGTGATTATTTTGTTCTCCCTTTCCTATTTTTGTATTTTACTTACATTTCTTCCCTTTCCATACTCTCTAGGCACTTCAATACCATGTTGACTATATGTGGTAATGAGAGGCATTATGTCTCATACTTTATCTCTAAGGAAAAGTTTTTAGTATCTTTTAATGTTCCTGCCTTAAGTGTGATAGTTGTTGTAGAGCTTTGGTAGTTAAACATCTTGTAGCTATAACTTATCAATTTACCTTCGAGGAATCTTTGTCATGAATGGATGTTGAATTTTAACAGGTCTTATTTTGCATTTGCTGAGGTGGTCATATGATTTTTTTCCTTAGTGTGTCAGTTTGGTGAATTATTCATTAATTTGTTTTTTAAATGATACACCAGCTTTGAATTCCTAGAAGAACCCAAAGTTGGTTTTGGCATAATACCAACTTTATCATATACTGCTGGATTTGATAAATTAATATTTCATTTCAGATTCAGTATTTTCACCAGTGATATTTGTCTTTACCTTTTCTATAGTATGTTTTTGGTATCGAAGTTGTATTAACCTCATAAAATGAAATGAGTGTACCTTCTTTTTGTATTCTCTGAAGGAGTGATTTTTGTATTGTTTTATCCTAAATATGTGGTAGAATTTACTAAGAAGCCAATTTGAGCCAGGAGTTTGCTTGTGGAAAAGTTTGAAATGATGGCTGAGTATCTAATAATTAGAGCACTATTCAGATTTTTATTTTTCCTTTTGTCCATTTTGATAGTTACACTTTTCTAGAATTTATTTCGCCCAAACTTTCAAAACTTTTACCACACAGTTATAAATTACATTCCCTTATTGTTCTGCAAATCGTGGAGGTAGCCCTGGTGATAGCTCTTTTTGTCAGTTCTCACAGTGTTGCCGTGCACCTTCCTTTCAGCTTGCTCAGTTTCATCAGATTTTTATCAATCGTATTAGACTTTTGGAGAATCAACTTTTGGCTTTCTTGATTTTTTTTATGTATTGTGTATTGACTCACTATTTCATTATTATATAATCTTCTTTCTACTTTTTTGGTTTATTTTGCTATTTTCCTACCTTTTTAGATGGATGCTCAGTTTATTCATTTTCATGTTATCTTTTTCTAATACTGAATATATTTAAGGCTATAAACATCACTCTATTTTATTACTTTAGACACATATCAATTGCTATGAATTTTTTGACACATGGGTTATTCAAAAGTATATTTCTTGATTTTTCAAACATCAGGATTTAAGATTAGCTTTGTTATTAATTATAAGCACAACTGCATTGTGATTTGATCACAAACCAGTTGAGTCCTCTGAAATTTGATTAAAAATTTTTAAAAATTTATTAAAAACTTTTATAATGTAGGTTTCAAATATAAAAGAAAGTAAAATTAAATGTTTAATATCCATATATCAATTATCTAATTTTGGTAATAACATTTTTTACCATGAGCACCCATATAATTTTTTTGTCATCAATATCTATCTATAAAATTTTTGAATGGAATATTTAAAGTTCATTATAGACATTATGATATTTTACTCACAAATAATTCAGTATACATCTATAATTTCCCTACAAATAGAATACATTTTATGAACATTCTATATGCATTTGAAACAATGTGCATTCTGCAATGTTCTGTATCTGTTCATTAGGTTTAAGTTCATTGATTGTGTTGTTCATGTCTGCTATCTTTACTAAAAAAATTTTTGTCTGCTGTTGTACCTTAATCAATAGGTATTTTAGGAGTTTCCACTATGATTGGGAAATTGTCTCTTCTAGTTGTTATGTCAATTTTTAAAAATATATTTTGAAGTTAAAATATTAGGTGCATTCAATAACGCCTTAATGTTTACTCTTTCTGATTTTTAAAGTAGTTACACAAGCTGAGTTTTCATGTTCATGCTTTTTTATCTTTTAAAATTTCCATCTTTCTTGTGCTCTTATGTTTTAAATATGTCTTTTGTAAACAATGGACATTTAAATTTAGTCTGATAATCTTCATCTTTTAAATGAAATGTTTATTCAAACTACATTTGCTATAGTTACTTATACTTAAGTTAAATCTACCATCCTTTATGTGCTTTCTATTTATCTCACCTGTTTTATGTTCTTTCTCCCCTCCTTTTAGATTGTGACTTTTCTGATATTCATGTGGAAGTTATGTACTACTTTTCTACGTTAAAGAGGTCACCCTAGAAATTAAACATGTATCCTTAACTTATTAATGCTAATGGATACTTTTTATGGCTCTCAATGAAAATGCAGAGATCTCAGATTACCGGAAATCCATTTACCCTCTTACTCTCTTGATTTTTTGCAATTCTGGGGGTCATACTGTTTATCTGTGTATTTATATATACACGTACTAGAAGATTTTGTTTAGTTTACAAAGATTAAATTAACTACATCTATGCATGTACTTATTACTTCCTTTCCTAAGCATTGTTTCCTACATCTCTGAAATTCCATTGAGGATTATATTCCCTCTCTCCAAAGTATATCCTTTAGAACTCCCTGTAGCACTGTGGCAAGGCTTATTTTATTTGTTCATTTGTCTAAAAATGCCTCATTTTTGAAAGACACTTTCTTTGAATATAGAATTCAGATTAAGGAATATATGTTGTTGATATAAAAATCATCCTACTCTCCATGGCTTTTGAGAAGTAAGTCTCTAGCTAATTTTTAAAAATTGACATAACAACTAGAAGACAATTTCCCTAAAAGCAACCTATCATTTTTCTCTAGCCATATTAAAGAGTTTTTCTTTGTTTTTGATATACAGTATTTTCATATGACATACCTAGTTGTGAATTTTAAAGAATCTTTGGAATTCATTAGGCTTCTTGAATGAGTGAATTGGTATCTTCTATTAATTATGAAAAATTTCCAGCCATCTCTTTTTATTGATTCTTTTTCACATTCTATCCTATTTCCTTCTTGAGAAGGTTTAAATTTCTCTGCAACTTCTCTTTATCTTCTTTGTATTTTACATCTCTTTGTTTCTCTGTCTTATATTCTAGATGGTTTATTTTGACATATCTTTAAGTCATATAATTCTTCACTTATGTCTAACTTGTGGTTCAATTCATCCATTGAGATTTTTAACTTTGGTTTTTGAATCTTTCAGTTCTAGAATTTCATTGTCTTTTTCCCATTTGCTGTATTGACTTTTAGTTTTATAGCATTATCTCATAAGACGTTTAGGCATGTTACTTACACTCTTGAACCTAACTTTTCAGTCTGTGTCTGAGAATTCCAATATTTGAAGTACCTGTGATAGTGCTCTGCTTTTAGTGTTTTATTGATCATGGTTTTGGTTCCTAATGCCCTAATTATCTGACTACATATTTGAAAAATTATTCTTAGAAATAACCTGAGAACTTAGAATATGTTATCTTTCCTGAGAAAACATTTTCCTTTGCTTCTGCCAGGTCCTGGGCATTTTAATAGTCTACAAAAATCTTAAGTAAATTTGAAAGTTTTCTTGGGTACTCAGAAAATCTCAAGCTGAACTGACAGTGTATTGGTATGGTATGAGGGTTGACTTGCAGGACACCTTTATTCTTAAGCTGCAGCCCTTAAGAGTCCTTGCAAAGGGCAATTGTTTATTAGGGTCCCACATGGCAGTCTAACACTGTTTAGTATCTAAGCCTCCTGTTTCAGATCAGCTAAGTACTCCAGGGTAAGGGTGGTCTGGCCCCAGGATGCCAGGCTCACCACTCTGGGCTCCCCTCTTTCCCATGGATATTTTCCTTAGTGTTCTATTAGTTCTTCGATGTTTTTAAGAATTAAAAAAATTATTTGTTTACATTTTGTGTAACTTTGTCATTTATCCTCAGTGAGAATGTTTTTCTATATTATCAATCCCCTATAATTTGATAGACAGTCTTCATTTTTTAAAATGAATTAAAACCAATCCTCATATCTCAGATGATTGACCAATCACCTGGGTAAATTTTTAAAATGAAATTGCAATGCACTGCTACTTATAAATATTTAATCTTTGTTTTCTAATTAGTCAAACATGAAAGGAAAATTCTAAAATATGTTAGCAATAAGAAAGATAAAGGAAAAATCCTTAAAGACAGATAATAGCTCCTATTTGAAAGAAAGATCAAACATTCATTGATCCACTAGTTCATGCAAAGACCAATTCCTAATTTGTGACAGTTATGTCAAAAAGTAGTAAATGAACCAGATTTTGCTATTTTAAATAACTTTCTAGTGCAATGAGAATAGTTCTAGAGGTTTTGTAAGATAAATAAATATTTAAGCAAAAACTTTTTCAAAGTTAAGGTTATCATTTAAAGTTACTTATAGAATTAAAATAACATTGAAGGTTACATTTAATGAAAATAAATAAAATACTTCCTAAACTCTTCATTTAAATTTGTGAATACTCTTTTTAGTCACCTGAAGCTATTCTGATTTTGGTTCCCTGAATAAAATATTGCTCTGATTTGGATTAGAATGACAGAAAATAATTTTGTGTATTTTGCTAAAACACAGATATATTAAATGTTGTGACAAAGAGGTAAAAGGCCAACATAATCTATACATGTAAGATAGAAGTATATGGTTTGAATGTTTCTGCTTTGTGTATGTATTATCCAAATTGATTAAATCAACTTACATAGTTCTTCTCTATCAAGAGATTGTGCACCACCTCCAAATAAGCCTTTAAAGAATCCCCTGTTTGGTGCTTCAGGTGTTTCTACAGGAGTGAAGAGTTCACCCAACATTTCCTTTAAAATCAAAACAAATTGTGATTGTTAGTTTCAGGGAAACTAAACTGTAATTATAAAACCATCACTGTAAACTCTTTAACTTAAACTTGTAACATTACCTGTTGAGAGTCACAAACAATGGCACATTTCAAATGATCAGATCCAGTACACGTTGACTTAGTCAAACAGTTAAGTTATTAAGATGAAACAGACTAACTTGCTGCTTATGACTTTGGCTGGAGTACTTTTCTAACCTTTCAAGCAAAGGTGATATTCCTGCTTAAACTCTAAGGAGAGTCCGATCTTTATGATAGAATTTTCATAACTCTTATTGAAGATTTGGTAACTGGATTAGTAATTAGTATTCCAAGAAAAGCTATTAACAAGTTGAAAAGTCTAGTGTCATGATGATGACATACAGTTCTAAAATTACTACCTTCAGCTGAGTCAAAAATTATTAATTTAGAAAGACACATCAACTTCTTTTTTCATAAACGTATGATAGGCAGAGAATTATGCCAACATATACCTGGTATTTCAGGAATCTGTCAGGGAGGCAGGATTTTTTTCTGAAATTACTGTCAATATTCTTAAGAGCACAGGAATGGTAAAACTTAAGTCAGCAGACAAGAAAGGCTGCTGACATGTTACTAACTTTGTAGGTAACACATAAAGAGGGAAGGAGAGTTTCTCTTGAGAGAAGGATGGTAGCAACATTACTTACAAGGCAGCTTTGGGAAGCTTTAGCAGCAAAATAAAAGTGTGGTGAGGGCTTGGGATTGCATTTCTGCCCATTTAAAGAGAGATAGCTATGATAAGTACACTTACCTTACGTGTACGCCAGGCTGGAGTTCTGTTGTACTCTGGGATTACATTATTATGTACATACTTTTAGAGTTTCTTCCTTAGGGCTGGGGTGAGAAAGTTAATAAAGTATGCCCAAAGGTTTTACTTTTAGATACATCGATATTAATCCTGTCTCACTAACTGGATTGCAAATGGAAAGAGATAACTATTAACACTATATTTGTAATGATTAAGTTACAGTTTATAAATCAATCAATAAAACTTGCCAAAATCCACCACAGAATATCCTGATACCTAATTATTTCATTCAAATTTATATAAGACTATATAACAAAGGTGGTGTTAGGTGTATTTCCAATCTTTTTAATAAATACTTCAAAGATTCTAATTTAAACCCTATTAAGTTGATACAACAAAAATGGCAAACTGCCACCATTTGAGCATCTTCTGTGCTAAACTAAAAGAGCAGTATGACATACAAAAGTGATGTGTAAGGATATGCTTTTAAGAATTTACTTCATTTTAGAATTATGGATTATAGCTTTTCATTTATTTGGTGTTTAATGAGCTTATAATTTTACAAATTCAAAGTAGAAAATACAGAGCCTCTAGTGTAGTGGAAGGAACATAAACTTTGGAACTGTATGGACCTAGGTTTGATTCTCACATCAGCCTCAATTTGCAGAGGAATCGTAGGCTAATCATTCTATCAGAAAACTGGTTCCTTAACTTTAAAAAGAGATAATCACATTGACTTCTCAGGAATGTTACCACGATTAAAGATAATTAACAAGATGTAAGTGCCAAGAGTAGACACTCATTGATGTACGCACTAAAATAGAAAAATCTTTCACACAGAGATGAAACAAACCATGCAGTAAACTAACATTAAGGACAGATATTTTTAAACGAAGTTTAAAATTAAGCATTTCTTAAAGAGTCTGCATTGTCTGTATCTTAGTATTAAGATCTGGGGAGAAACATTGATATTAAAAAACTACATATTACCACAATATCAAATAGTACCCATAGGGATTTTTTCACTTGTATTTAAATGAAAAATCTGAACTATGAATAAATGTAATATTTAGAATGATTAATTTTAATCACTACTGAATGTTGTTGAAACCTAAAATAGTCTTGTATTCTCTGATACCTCTTTACATCTAGTAATATGTCTGAAACAGTATCTAGGACTTTTACACTACTCCAAAGTATAAATATACAGAAACAAATATACTTGTGATGTTAAGACTCTCAGTTCTCATTTGCTGTGTGTGTTAAGAAGATTATGTGGTAAAACTCAGGACTAATTTCTTTAATGGGTCAATGGTATGTGCTTTGATTATCACTAAACTATTTAATACATGAAAAAAAATCACTCATTTTATAAATTATAATCTTTAAGTGCTTAGATTAGTTAATTGTTTAAACTGGACTAATTGATATGTTCCATCTCTTTATGATTATAGTTTTATTTAAGGTTCACAAATAAATCAAAATGAATCACCAATTTGAAAAGATATCACGTTTTCACTCAAGATATGGTTAGAATGCTGTGGAAAAATTTTTAGTATTTCAATCTATAAACATACACTTTTGACTATCTACCTCTTAATGATAATTAAAAAATCCTGGAGTCCATTAATTTTCTTTAAACAGCTTTATTGGGGATAACTGACATATAGTGAACTGCACATATTTAAAGGGTAAAATACCTGTGAAATCTGCTACCAAGAAAGGGAAAATATCCATTTCTCATGTTTCCCTGGGCACTTTGTAAAACCTCCTTTCTCTCAGTCTTTCTTGATTCCTTATCTCCAAGTAACTGCTGATCTCTCACCATGGATGAATTTGTATTTTCTTCACTTTTATATAAATGGAGTCATGCAATCCTTTTGTTCCTTTGGCCTATTTCACTCAGCATAACTATTTTGAGATTCATCCATGGTATTGACTGTTAGCAACAGTTCATTCCTTTACATTGCTGAGTTTCATTTTACTGTATAGACATACTTTTAACTTGATTATCCATTCATCCATTGATGGACATGGGTGGTTTCCAACTTTGGGCTAGTATAAATAAAATAACTATAAATATCAATTTCCTTTTCTCTTAAAAATATTGTTCTCTTGAGTTAAAAAAAAATAGTAACAGAATGGTTAGGTCTTTGGTTCATGAATGTTTTACTTATTTAGAAACTGCTAAACTATTTTCCAAAGTGGTTGTGCAGTTTTTTTACATTTCCATCAGCAGTATATTAGAGTTCTGTATCATCCACAACCTTGCCAAAATGTGCCATAGTATTCTTTTTACTTTTAGCCTTTCCAGTAAGTTTTCATGCTTTCTCATGATTTTAATTTGTAGTTCTCTAAATGACTAACAATGTTGAGCATCTTTTCATGGGGAAACTTCTGTTTAAATATTTGCCTAGGTCTTTATTGGGTTGTCTCTCTTTTTCTGTTTAGTTTCAAGAGCCCTTTACACATTCTGATACAAGTATATATATGCTTTTTTTTCCAGTTTGTGGCTTATCTTTTTATTTCTTAAGTCTCTTTTGATAGAGCACAAGTTTTAAATTGTGTTGAAGTTATCATTTGGTTTCCTTTATGGTGAGTTTGGTGATGTAGCTAAGAAATCTTTGCCCAACTTAAGTTAACAAAGATCTTCTTTTTGTTCCCTTTATAAGTTTTATAGTTTTAGGATTTACATGTAGGTCTGTGACCCATTTTGTGTTAACTTTCATGTGCAGTGTGAGATATGGATCAAAGCTCATTTTACTTTGCATTTTAATATACAATTTTTCCAGCATAATTTGTTAACTTGAGAGACAATCCTTTCTCCATTGCATTGTCTTTGTCAAAAATCAGTTGTCCATACATGTGTGGGTTTATTTCTAGACTCAACTTTGTTCCACAATTTATCTAATTTGATGCCAATACCAATATTTTGTTCTTTTGCTCACTGTAGCTTTACAATAATTCTTAAAATTGTGTAGCGTTAAGCCCTTCAACTTTATTCATTTTTAGAATTGTTCTGTATATTCTAAGTCTCATGAATTTCCATATGAATTTTAGAATAAACTTGTCAATTCCAAAAAGAAATCCCACTGGGATTTTGCTTAGGGCTGCGTTGAATCTATATATCAATTTTGGTTGAATCAATATCTTAACAATATTGAGTTTTCTGACCTAAAAAACAGTGTACATATTTCAATTTATTCAAGTTATAAACATTTCTTTTAATATTTTACAGCTTTTAGTGTAGACATCTTTCAGATTTATCCCAAAGTATTTCATATTTTTACTGCTATTGTAAATGGTATTTACAATCTCAATTTCCAGATATTCAGTGGTAGTATAGAAATGTGGTTTTTTTTTGCATATTGCTTTCATATACTGTGTCCCTGTCAAACTACTTATCATTTCCAGTAGCATTTTGGGTAGATTTCATTTTTTCTTGTATAGATGATCATGTCTTCTGTGATTAACAACAGGTTTACTTTTTCCCTTTCCAAAATGGATGCTTTTTCTTCTTTTTTCTTGCCTGAATGCACTGGCTAGAACCTTAAATACAATAGTGAATAAAAGTGTTGAGGGTGAATATTCCTTTCTAGCTCCTGATTTTAAGGAAAAAGAATTCAGTATCTCATTACACAAGTATTATGTTGGGCATAGATTTTTTTTTAGATATCCTTTAAGTACCCTTTTATTCCTTGTTTGCCAGGTTTTTTTTTTTTATATCAGGAACGGATCTTAGATTTTGTCAACTGCTTTCTATTTTTTAGCTTATTAATATGGTGAATTACAGTGATTGATTTATACATGTTAAGTCAACACTGCATAAATCCCACTTGGTCATGATTAATTATCATGAACAGAATTATTTTTCCAATATATTATTGGATTCAATTTGCTAAAATTTTTACAATTTTCACATTTATATTTATGAAATATACTGTTTATATGTAATTTCTTTTCTTGTAATATCTTCTTTGATATCTAGTTTGGTATCATGTTAATGGTAGGTTCATAGAATAAGTTGGGAAGCATTTCCCTGCTTTAGTTTGTTTTGTATAGAACTGGTATTATTTCTTACTGAAATATTTACAGAATTCACCAGTGAAGCCATCTGGGCATGGACATTTCTTGTCCAAGGTTTCTAACCTCAATCTCAATTTCTCTAATAGGTACAGTAATGTTCAGTTTATCTATATTTTTCCTGAGTGATCTTTGATAATTTGTGTCTTAAGGATTTTGTCTGCTTCATCCAAGCTTCTGATTTTACTGACATAAAGTTGTTCATAGTATTTCCTTGTTATATATTTTAATATTTGTAGAATCTACAGTAACATCATTTCTTTCATTCTTGATACTGGTTATCTGTAATTTCTGTCTTCATAATCAGTCTGGCTTGAGATCAATTTTACTAGTTTTGGAGATGATGAAGCTTTTGGTTTCACTGATTTTTTTTGTTCTTTCCATTTTCTATTTCTCTGACTTCTACTAGGATATTTATTATTTTCTTTCTTCTGGTTACTTTGGGTTTAACTTGCTCCTCTTTTTCAGTTTTTTAAGGTGCAAGCTGAGGTCACTGATTTTATAAGCAGTTCTTTCCTAGTATAGGTATTTTAGTGCTATGAATGTGCCAGATTTAAACAACTGTTTTTTCTACTGCTATGATTCCAAGTTAACAAATCTTTTCTTCTGCAATGTCTAATCTGTTGTTAATCCCATCCAGTATATTCTGCATAATAAACATTGTAGTTCTTCATCTACTGAAGTTCAGTTTTGGTCATTTATATCTTCCATGTCTCCACTTTACTTTCTGAACATACAGAATCGCAGTTAAAACTGTTTTAATGCCCTTCTGTGCTAATTCTGCCTTTGTCAGTTTTGGTTTGGTGTCTCTTCATTGATGATTATTCTCACAATGGGTCATGTTTTTCTGTCTCTGCATGCCTGGTAATCCAACTGGTGCCAGGTATTTTGACTTTTATCTTGTTGCGTGCTGGCTATTTTTTATTTCTTCTAGTTCATCTTGAGCTTTATTCTGGGATAGTGGGAACATTTGGATCCTTTTGGGACTTGCTTTCATGATTTGTTAGGCAGCTCTGGAGCAGTGCTCAGCTTAAGGCTATTTATTCCACACTAATGAGCCAAGACCTTCCTGAGTAGCTATTCTAATTCCCCACTGAAATAGGCTGAAAAATGGCCATCTAAGGATACCAGGTCCTGATCCCTGGGATAACCCAAATCCCAAGGTAAATGTTACCTTGTTAAAAAAAAAAAAATCTGTGCAGATGTGATTAACAAGTATTCTGTAATGGGAAAATTATCTTGAATTATCTATCTGGATGAGTACTAAGTCTAATTTATAAGTGTTTTTTTTTAAAGAGAGGTAGACAGAGATTTGACACAAACACAGAGGAGGGATTGATGTGACCATGCAGCAGAGACTGTAGCACTGCAGCCACCGATCACAGAATGCCAGCAGCTATGAGAAGATGGACAGGGCCAGGAATGGATGATTCTCTTCTACCTAGTTCCTCTGAAGGGAGCATGACCCTGGCTACACCTTTGTTTTTGGCTCAGTGAAGTTTACTTCAGACTTCCGGCTTCCAGAAGTGTGAGAGAATAAATTTATGTTGCTTTTAGTCACCAAGTTTGTGGTGATTTCTTGCAGCAGCCCCAGAAAACGAATACCCTCCTGAATTACAAATTTTTTCTGTCTGGCTGTCAGTTCCCTCTAATACTCTATTCTTTTCAGATAGTGCTTTCCTGCCCATATGCATATGTTAGGCAGCACACCACCAAACATTCTCAGGGGACCCTCTATAGATCAGCGTTCTCTCTCTGTATGCTCTCTTCTTTCTGGTTCTCATAGTCATAACTCCAGCTTACTTGGCCTTCCCAGACTATTGGTTCTGTCTCCACAACTTGGGAAGCCTGTCAGACTTTGCCTCAGTGCCTTGTCTCTGTGCCATGTTTTGGAAACTCTTATCAGGACATTAAAGCTGAGGCACCTCCTTTGTTTCTTATCTCTTGGGATTACTTTCCTTTACTGCCTAATGTCCAAGATCTTCAGAACTGTGTTTCATGTTTTGTGTGCTTTTTTTGATTGTTTCAGGCAGGAGGGTTAATCTGGTCTTGATTATTCCTTCTTGGCTAGAAACTTCATTAATATTGTAGGCATCTTTTTCTTTTTTAGGTTAAAGTTAAATGTATGCACAGTGCACTCTGGACACCAGGGAATAGTGTTCATAAAGTTCATGGTATTCTTTTTTCAATAGATTTTTATCAAGGCATTATTTTTAGACACTAAAAATATAGACATAATTGTCAATATTCTATTTCAAGAGCAGTTTATTTTAAAAGGTGAAGCTAAACTGATCATTTCTCATATATATTAAGCACATAAGGCATTCAAATATTTAAAAAGAAATAGTTTTGTATTTAAAGAATTTATAGTCTCTTGCAAATAGGTCAACAAAAATGTTCAGAGGAAAACTATCAACCTTATTCTTTTTATAGGCATATACATCCTTGTGAACACAGAGAATATGAGAAGGGATGACATAATCTGCCCTAAAATAGATACAATTATTTTCACATAAACATACTTCTTTAAAAAGAACTTGTGTGTATGTGCTTGTGTATAATAGATATTTATTCTACGTGGAGAGTGGGTATAAAATGTAGGCAACATTTCATATTTCTTGGCCTTCACTGGAGAGAAAAAATATGGATCATTGAGATGAAATCCCTCTTATAACAAGAGTCTGATAAAGACACTTTATCACAAGTCTTAAAGCACATGCTCTGACAGCCTCAATAAAGGCTTTGGATTTTCCCATGTGGGCTCATTTGGATAGTGCTGTGAGAATAACACATGGACCATATAAGGGGTCTTAGAGAATATGTCACCTCTGAAAAAATTAGTATGATAATTTGTTATTTACCTGAAGGTTTTCACAGGTCTCTTGACTGTAAGTGAGTCTCTGGATTTCTGTAGGTGAAACAAGATATAATGCTTGTCCATTGTTGGTGAAGCAGAATGTTCTGGCTATCCGCATATTGGTAAGGGGCAAGTAATACACATCCAACAGAGGCCTTAAACTTGGCAAACTTGAGAAAAAAATTAAAAACTTGTTATTAATATATAAGGTAGGTTTTAGTCTTGAACAAAGTCTTATAGAAGGTAAAAATGGGAGGGATCTTATAAGCTTTCTGATTTAGTATACTAGAGAGGGACATAAAACTGATTTTTATTCATCATATACTTGTTCACTATTAAATGAATGAAAATAAATTCTCCATGTATAAGACAGTAAATAAATAAAAGCATTTCTTTCAAACTGAATGTAATTCTGTAATATTTTGTTTTAAGGGAGGAAATGTTATATTTGTGCTAAAAAAATACCTCTTACCTAAAAGTCATAATATGTCCATTGGCACAGAAACAGGCGAGGCAGATGCTGTTACTCAATGCTACAATATCTCCACGAAGCACAAATGAGGTCTCTGTAATGTTCTGCTTGTAAGCACAGTTCTGAGTTGGCAGTGAGATTACTTTCGCTTGCTTTTCAGAACATATCACTGCATACTGGTTTTCACTAATTTCCTGAGAAGAGGAGGGGGATACAGAGACTGGCCGTCGTTTTTTCAACTTTTCCTTTTCGTCTTTTTCTTCAGGAACATTGTGTTCTCTCCAGGATTCATATGCAGGTGGCACTAAGCAGCCTGTGGTATCCAGGAATGCCATTCTCAGGATTGCCCCTTTTAACCTCAATATAGTACCTAAAATATGTAAATTAGTAAATATTTAAATCCACATATTAAATATGTTTATTCCAGTTTTGGCACACAGTAGACACTAAAAAATACGTAGAATATATATTCACTGAATTTGTACACTGACTTACTGAGGGGATTCTATATTTGAATGAGGAAAAACCTATCAACATTACATACCCCAAATAGGTAAGTGCCACCAAAGAGATAAATGCTGGGATGTCTGAACCTATGTCTTCTCTCATACCAGGCAAGTGTAGTACCAATTAGTATAAGAGCAGGTAGCTGGCATATGGAGCTGCACTATCCAATATGGCAGCCACTAGCCCCATGTGGCTTTAGGAAACTTGAAAAGTGGCTTCTCTAAACTGGGATGGTGTGAGAGTGAAATACATGCCAGAGTTGACGACTTAGTATGAAAAAAAAAAGATAGTATTTTGGATAGACTGTGTTAAATATGTTACTAAAATTAATTTCATCTGTTTTTTTCCTTTTTAATATGGCTACTAGAAAGTTTAAGATTCTGTATGTGGCTCACACAGCATTTTTAATGGACAGTACTGATCTACAGGGCATGAGAAAAATTTTTGACATATTTCTAAACATTACCTCAAAAAAAAAGCAATTTCCTTTTAAAGTATTTATCAATAAATATCAAATACATTCAAGGCATTATTGTGGTCAACTGACAGACTTAATATAGGGGTTATATTTCTTGATTTGTTTTAGTTAAAAGGGACTCCCTTTCCCCCACATCCCTGAAAACGGAAATATACTTCATGCTCATTTCTAAGTAAGCTAAATGATAACATTAATAATAAGAATTTGGAAACCAGTGGGAGGGTAGAGAATTGATTTAGTTCTTATTTTAAAAGATTTTTCAGTTTATTAGTTTAGACTTATACAATATTTCATTGTATGCAAAATTCTTCCATATATATATTTTTTTTTCTAAGAAAAGTTCACAATGTTCTTTCAAAATTCTTCTTAGAGAATAAAGTTTCCTTTCTTCTTTGTATTTGTCTATGGCAAGGTTGCCAAATAAAATCAAGGATGCCCAGTTAAATTTGAATATCAAATACATAATGAATATTTTTTAGTATAAGTATGTCCCAAATACTGCATTATACTTCCAAATACTACATGGGACATACTTATATTAAAAAGTATTTATTAACTGAACTTCAAATTTAACTAGACAGCTTATACTTTATTTGTTAAATCTGTTAGTCTATAGTCCAGGTTTGGCAAGTAGACAACTAAATTATTTTAAACAGTCTGCTAATTCGGGAAGTGTTTACAGTTATCTACAAACATGTATGAGACACAATAATCCCCATATGTGAATTTTCTTAAAAAAGTACGATGGTAATATTTAAATATATGCTTGTCCTACAGTTGGAAGGATTTTAGTATGTTTTCCATCATGGTAAAGGTAACTGTTGGAGTCTCCTCTTGAAGAAAAAACAACCACCACAAAACAATTGGAGAAAAAGTAGACCATTTCAGGTTCTTAACACAGAAACCCATTTGCTTGAAAAACACCTCTTCTGTTTCAGTTTCATTACAGATAACGTGATATGAATGTCACTATTACATTTTGAAATAGGCATCTTATTAAAAATAAACCTCAAAGATTCCACCATTGAGAAGGAACTCAAAGATTCCTTCTTACATGTGAAAACTATTTTTATATCAAAGTAATTTTACAGCTAATTTGATTTTATTTCAAGTTGGACAATACCTTAAATTTTTTTCATGTAGCTAATAGTACATAATCTATATTTTATTCCTCTCATTTTTATTTATTGGAAATATTTTCTTATTACAAACTAAGGCATGTTTGCTGTAGAAAATTTAGAAACTACAAATCAGTAAGAAGGAAATAAAAATTACCCACAATTCCACTATTCAGTGATAATTATTATTAGTATTTCAATTTTCATCTTTCTAGTTTTTTTCCTATATACATATTTCCCATATACTAATAAACAAGATTAGTAAGAATATCATTATGCAACCTTTTTCTAATAATAGGCATGCAATATATATGCAAATATTTGAGCTAAACGAATGAATTAAACTGTTTCTTTAATGTAGAAGATACTTCAGAAATGAACATTAAAATCTTAATTATATTTTAATTCCAAATTCTAAGTATGGTTAAAGTCTGTTATATAACCAAGAGATACACTAATGAGCAAAAGCATGTTTTTTCCTACCCAGATAGCATAAACTCATAAAGGAAACCAGAACTCAGTTATTTTCAGACCTATCAGATTCCAGATATGTTTGATAAAATTCAATCTCGTTTTTAGTATATAAAGACTTTTAAAAAAAATATTTGGCATAAAGTCACCTTTTCCTAATACCTCAAAGAAGAAAAATAATCTATCTTAAGACTTCATATTTAGAGATTGAAAACAGCCAAGTGTATATGATGTTTAAAAATAATACTTTTCTGTTTTCCTCTTAAATATGCACCATCCTTTTGCTTACAGAACATAACATTTTGAGGTATTCCGGAATGCATTAGAACAACAGTTTTTTTTCTTTCCCATTTTCATACACAGTAATCATTTTAGATGTGATCCTAGAGTTAAAAAAATGTAAAACCTGAATGGCTATATAAATAAATGATGTTCTGGAACCTTATTCCATGTACTCCTCCATTAAAAATGTAAGACTGTAACTATCCCCATTTAGTTTACATTTGAGAATTCTTATATCTGTTCAAAAATGAAAAACTGAGGTTTCTATTTTATAGTAAACCAAGCCTTCAATTAAGTACAGCATCAGAGCATACATACCACTTGGAGACACAATTACGGGCTGAAGAAGTCTTTGCTCTCCTCCTGGGGGAAGGTTCAGTGCAATGACAAGCACTGTCCCCAATGTGGTACCAACCCATAAACATGGGGAAGGAGATGAATCTGCCTTTCGAGTAAAAGTTTCACAGAAATGAAGAGCAGATATAGCTTCTCGGGATTCTTTATCAATGCTGGTCACACTTGAACTGCGTGATCGGCTGAAGGAATTGTCTTTTATATCTGAAATTATTTAAAATGTTGTGAGATTCCCCAAGTTATAAAATAATTATGTTTTTTTGGTTGGTATAAATTTGGTCAAATAGTTAATCTGCAAAAAAGAGAAAATTTATAGTGTATTTAATTTTAACTGAAAACAAAAAAAAATTACTTTTATACTAATTGTTTCTTCCTTTGCTCATACATAAAATACAAATGGACAAATACACACTTTTCAGAATTGAGCTGGGTGCATCCCAGTGAAATTTTGGATGTGTGATCTTTATGGTTTTTGGTGCAGCTTTCTATTGGTATTTTGGTGGCTTTTTAAATCTTAGCCCTTACCACCTTCTTTTCTCACCGTTCTGCTTTTTCTGGTAGTATAATTTCATGATTAGGTAGAACTAAAAAAAGTAGATATTTTCACTTTTCTGCATTAAAAAATGCATTTAGAAGTTCTCTTGATTCTACTTTCATACTTATTGTATGATGGGCTTTTTTTCCCAAATATGTCCATATGAAAGTCTCAAATCCATAAAAATTTTGCTTTTGTTTTTCTTGAATGCCATTAAACTGTAAGTAACATTCATTTAAGACATTTTCATTAAAATATGTAACTGGTATCTGGTATTGACATCTGGTATATTCCCTTTATCCAGCTCTGTATTAATGGAGATACCTACACATTATGTTAATAAACCCTCTCTTGTCTTCAGCTACCTTTTCCTTGGCCAGTATCAAGTCTCTCAAGCCTTGGCATCTTTTCTTGTGGAACTGCATTTCCAAATGCTTATGGGCATTTTTTCTTACTTTGTCTCACTATGCAAATCAGAACACATCATTTTCCCAAAGTTATAAATTTTTCTAATGGTGCTATTTGTATTAATACACCCCTGTTCTCCTACGTAAGAGCACTTAAAATTGAGTTGCACTTTTGGTTCTTTCCTTTCACTTTACCTATACATCTAATGGGATACCAAGTTCTATGCTATTTTATTCCAATGTTCTGTTTCCTTCTTTCTATTACCAATCAACTTCCATCACCCTATGTTCAGGCCTCCACCATCATTTATTGAGACTACTGCATAATTCCTAACTGGCCTCTCACCTTCACTCTGTCATTGTTCTAACACAATTAAATTCTATAATGTACAGTTCTAATTCTATCACTTCTATTTTAAAAAATCAACAGAGGTTCCTCTTTATTTGATCACGCTTATAATCTTACTCAAGTGTTTAAGACTCTTCACAAAGTATCTCCAACCTAAAGTCCTGGCCCTATCTTCCAATGCTGCCTTGCTTCAGTTCACTGTGGGAAACAAACTGAACCATTCACTGTTCTTCAAATACACCCTGCACTTACCGACTTCTCGACTTTGTGATTTCCTTTATGACTGGTGCCCTTGCCTCACCCTTTTCTCTACCTATCAGGATTGTGCTTATTCTACAGCTCAGATACTGTCATCTTCATGAAATTCATCCTGATTCCTAAAACCATGTATCATTTTTCTCCCTTTTGAATCTTGTTAGTTTTCTACCTCCCATGGCAGTAATGGTACATTTGTTTCTGTAGCTATTTCTGACTTAGGCCTTGTTCTAAAGTGAATAAGTTTCTTGAGTACAAGGGCTGTGTTTTTCTGATGCCTTGCACAATTTATTAGCCTACTGCTTTGCATATAAAGTATTCAATAAATATTTGCTGAAAATGGATCTATAGTTGAAAGTATCTAAACCAATGTGTTTCTGCTGTACCACTGAGACATATAACAACTTCCAGTAGCTTCTACTGTTCATAGCTAATCATTCCTCAAAACAACTGCTTTTAGTGCTGTGAAAGAAATGACTTCATAATGTTGTGAAAAATTTAGAAAAACACATTAAATTATTCTAAGTTGTATTTGTTAAATTAAAAAGGTATAACTGAATCCTATTTATAAATTCCTAAAGGCTTTTTGTAATCAAGTTTAGCTTCACAGACTGAAAAATAACATAATTTTGATTATAGCTAGCATCTGAAAACAATAAAGTTACTAGACAACAGCATGGGTCATTTCTAGCTAAAGTTTCTAAAAACATCTTTCTTTTGCCTGAAATTGTACTTCCTGTTATAGATTATGACATGATAGAAAGAACTACTTAAATGTAAATGAACTATTTACTATAAATGAAACAACTTTCCATAACCCATAGCTCATTACTGGATGAGCCTGTAGTATGATAACTGATTCCAAATGTTAACTCTTAATAGTTTCCAAAGTTATGTTAGTAAAATAACAAATTTTAAATATATTTTCTAATCATAAAAATACTTGAATGTTACTTTAATAAAAAATATATGCATACAGGGTGAATGGACATATATTTTCAGTTGTGACCTAGTGATAAAAGTGGAAATCAATGATACAAGAAAATTTGATTAATATATATTTCAATGTAACTTAACTGGGTAAAAACTCTTACTGATATCAATTAAAATTATAATAGGATATTTTAATTCATCTTTCTACACTTCAAATGTTAATCACAGGCCAAATAAAGTTTCTTAATTTAATGGACTACTTTAATTACATAACATTCATAAAACTACAATTGCATTTTTTTTTGCTATCATTAATATAAAATCCAAGTGCATTTTATTATATGGTTTCCCTAAAAAAATTAGATTACCAAAGAAAGTCATAAAGCTAGACCGATACGGGAAAATGAACTGAAATGAATGATCTGAATAAACTGAATGATCAACATGGGAAAAGAATCAAATCTGAACTTATAGTTAAGCTGCTTATTTTATCTGCCTAGAACTGTTTGAAAGCAAGTTAGGATATTCAGCAATTCACGAATTACAACTTCCACTGACTGCATTAATTAGACATTGTGGGTCTTCGTGGCTTGACTTTTAGGAATTGGGCAAGCTAAAAAATGCAATAGAAATTTTAATTAGAGTAATATGAGCAGAAATGAAAATAACTACCACTAAGCAAGATGTACCATGTGCTACACACCATCATAACACTTTCCACTTTATTGAATCCATAAAACAACCCTGAAAACTTGTATCATCACGATTTAACAAATAATAAAACAGAGGCTCAGACAGGTTAAGTGACTTGCCCGGGATGATGAAGCTAAAGCTCATGCCTTGTGCTCTTGTCTAAAACTTTGTTGGGCAACTCCACACAGAAGTGGGGTTGGTTTTATCAACAGTAATACACAAATGGAAGGTGTTAGGTGTTGTTATTAAATTTCAGTCTTTAGATACAAAAAATACTTGAACACGTTGTCTTTCTGGCAGACCTAAACTCAAATAAAATTTGTCAATTTCTCCACCCAGTTGTAGCTGATACAATGTTATAAAATCACTGTTGAGGATGCCTAGAACATTCTATATGTGTGTGTGTATATATTAGGACAAAAACTAATTGATATCAAGGTACCTAACAGTCTGACATTTTGCCTCTTGAAGTTGACACTTGATAAGTGACATCAGAATTTTAACAATATCACTCAGTTCTTAAATCGTGGGCCATGGAACCTGGAATGGTGAAGCTACAGTGAAAGTGCAGTGCTGTGCAATTTCCCCATAGGCAAAAGTGACCTCTATTCATAGAAGCTTCCAGAGCTGCAGGTCAGTCCAACAGCCTCAGCTGCTTTAGCAGTATCTGGCAGTTTGAGTCTATCAATATAGTTGTTTTTACCCATTGACTCCTTGGCCAATATAAAACAACTACCAGCTAAGAATCTCTGTCAAAAAATAGTTCAGCAGCACAATAACTTGAAGGGAAATTAGGTAACATGAATACTCTTTCAAGGTATAAAAAAAAATTATAATTGGCTTAGGGCATTGAAATACATGGGCAGACAAGCTAAAACAAACTGCATAAAGATAATCCATGAAGGTATAGAAAACACACTTTGATTAAATTACTTACATAATTTGGTAAGTTGACATTCTTTTAAAAATAATGATATTTTTACTCATTTTAAAAGTACTTCTACATGTGTTTTCTCATATTTTTAGACACTAAAAGACAAAACTATTTTAAATCATAGTATTTAATGTTACTGCTGAAATCATGGGCCTCTTTTAGTCTTATGAAAGCTCTAGATCCTCTTGTTGGTGAAAAAATGTATAGTACACTTGGGCTCAAATTATGTCTTTCATTTTTATAGTGAAGGAAACTATGCCCTTCTCAAAACATAAGTGATCCTACATTTTAGGATTAATTCTTGTTCCCTTAATATCAGTAATACTACAGAGTTCTACTAAATTGTTTTTCTTATGTTCAGGAATGGAACCTTCTACTGATGACAGTGGAAGACATCATGCCTACTCACTCATACTCATATGCTTCCATCAGTGTAACTCAGATAAGACTATCACTTGGTAATGCTAAACTTAGTGTGGTGAAATGTGCCAATACCTAAATTGTATTATGGATAAAAAGACAGTCAAGGAATCGAGAGAAAAAATTATGACAAGAGGAGGTGGGTGAGCAAATGCCAACGGAGGAAATCTAGTTTTCTGAGACAAAAGTGAGTGAAATTAACCCTATGCAGGCATACTTAATCAATTAAAGGCATTAGAAATTCCTGAAATTAAAGAAAAATGAATTTACAAAGTAATCCTGATTTATAGTTATTACATGAAATATTATTTTTAAGATTTTATCTTTATTGAAATATCATTTGTGTCTATCCTGTTTTTGAGCTGGGTATAAAGAAAGCATAAGAAATATGTTAATATATTCATTCTACTTTCCTAATAGATTATTTGCATGGGAAGTGCTATAGAAAAAGAACTATTTCCTAACTTAGTATCATCAAAAAGTAATAACAATTCTTGATATGAAAGTCACTGTAATACAGAAAACTAGTATTTTGGAAACATTAAATTATTATAAAATTATAGAGTTCAAAAAAAGTTTTCAGATGGTTAAATCAGATATAACTTTGAAGAGAAACTAACCTGAAATTGTACAAATTTTAATCTTATACTAAATTTTGCTTAGATAGTAAGTAGATGGCTAGGAAAAATATTATTTTACTTTGAATTTATCATCTTTCATAATTTATAGATGGCTTATAAAGGCTATTTATCCTTAAATATCTCAGTCATTTTAACTGACTTCCAATGAAAATCTAGTATATGGTAATTTTAAATCTTCTGATTTCCCTGTCTTCCCATTAAAATGAATTAAACTACTAAGGATTTTTATTTATTAATTTTACTTACCTAAGTCAGGCTTTAGGTCAGTAGGTAAGCTTAACTTCCTTGACATCTTTGCTGAAAAATAAAGTGCATTTTTAAAGTTTTGCAGCATTCTGATTCATATTTATTTATACCAACTACTCTTCAAGACAGTGGTGAATACTTTTACTACTATATCTAGATGCAAAGATAACTCAAATTTGATTAATAGTATTATGGGTGGAAAGTAAATCTTATTTTCAACTTTTTAACAAGTTTGTACTTACTTGATATAATATCTTTGTGTGCTTGAAGCTCTTACTTCAAGAAAGCCTTTTAAATTCTAACTGCTAATTATTTCTTAGGCTCATGGGAAAGGATTAGGCTTTTCTAAAGACAAGCAAAGTCATTTCTCAGAAGGAAGGTGTTGCAAATAAGGACAGTAGAGGCATAACACTGAGTTTGGGTAGGTGATATAATAAAATATTTCCAGCTTCTTCACAGCTTTTTGTCTCATTATTTTTAACTTAGTTTCTAGAATACAGGACAAACCTATATCTACAAGCAAATTAAAGTATTTGATTACATCATAAAAATATTTGGCTGAACCATTTCATGATATAACTTAATATCTTTATTTTAATTTCAGTGAAAAATTAAAAAATAAAGTCATGCTCAATCTAAAATTATGGTATTTGCAAAAATGTAAACTATATTTCAATTTCTGTTCAGTTTTAGTTTTAGAATAAAAAAGCCTATGTATAAATGTACTGGAATTCACTTTCCATCCTCAAAATCAGTTGTCTTAGTACAGGAAGTGATTTATAGTTAGGAGTTGTTTAACTATATCTATTATGTTAGTGGCAGTTCATGCATAACAGAATAGTGCTTCCTATAAGAAATTTTGAAAAAACATTTGTTTGTTAATACATGAATGCATATATCGGGTTAAATTTTGGACTGTTAGGAGAGATTTAAAGCACAGACCCTGCTAGTCCATAAGGGCGCCATGTAAACAAAGAGAAATCCAGTCATAGTACATAACTTCCACATCTAAAAAAATGACAAATCCAGTGTTAGGAGAGGCATTAGGCAAACTGAAGAGTGGATAGGAGAAAATCAAGTTCTCACTTCTAGGCTTCATTAATCTAATTAGCACCCTTTAAAAAACAACAGTGGGTCAAATATACGAATCACTCCTATCCCATTTTCACCCAGACTTAATCTCAGCTAAAAGATAAAATGTAATACAAAAGTAAAACAGTCTATGGTTAAGTTGATTTCATAGAAATGGTTATATTTAGTATTCAATTCCCTTAAACTATCTTCTGAAATATTAAACACTTTTGAAAGAATTCACAGAGGTTCTCACCAGATATCATAGGTACAATGTACATAGACTGATAGATAATATCTATCAAATGTATATGCTATCTAAAATGAAAAATCAAGTCTGGTACAGTCTAAAGATACTCTTTTAGAATCAGATGATGTGGACTACTCTGACTTGACCAAGTTAGTCTGTTTTTGGAACCAATGCTCATCAAACTTGAATGTGCATGCTTTCACTTGGGGATTCTGTACTAGACTAGGGCCTGATTGATTTTGCACTTCCAACAAACTCTCAGGAAACACTGCTGCTGCAGCTGGTCTGTGGACCACGCTTTCAGCAGCAACTTCAGGATAAGAACCAAGACTGATCAAATCCAGGGTGTATTTCTTACTGTATAGTAAGTCCAAAACAAACATTTGTCAAACAAGCTTCAAGACCTAATTTGTAAAATATGTAAAGTATAATAGTTAGGGCTGGATTTGGAATCAGATAAAACCTGAGTTTGAATCCACTTCAACCAACTACAAGGTGTCTGACCCTGGGCCAAAGTTTGCCTCTCTGATCTTTAAATTTCCTCATCTGTAAAATGAGTATAGAAAATTAGGTCAATTTAATAGTTGTGAGGATTATAAAAGATAATGTAAGCAAAGCACTAGGCACAATATCTGACATATAGTATGAATTTAATAATAAATGTTAGTTACTATCAAAAAAACTAATGAAATACTGATTTCTTTCATAAACTGTAAAATATAATACAAATGAGCTATTAATGTACTTGTAAACAACCCAATGTTCCTTTATTCTAATTCTATGGTAATTCCTCCAATAACTGAAACAAGAAAATGGAAAAAAAACCCCAACAATTTAGGAACATAAGTATAGAATGCCACACATCACTATAAGCTCAACCTCTTTTAAGTTAATTTCATAAACTTAAATTCAATGTTTAGTTAAATGAAACAAAGAACAGAAATAACCTGAATAATTTACAAGCTATATTGTTTCCCTCATTAAATAAATTGGAATGAATTATTTAACAATTAGAAATGTTTCCGTTGAAGCTTTCATTCAATAAGCATACATATATTTCTGCCTAAAAATATCACTAGCATGAAATTTCCTTCTGAATTTTTAGTGCATACTTTTTATCTCTTAGGATTTCTACTAGAAACTCCTCTACACAACTTCTCAAATATTTAAAAGCACTACTTAATTTCTTATCATGTAAAAACAACCCTAATATAACTCACCAGCTTTGAAGTAATTCTTCAGTTGGTCTAATTCCTAAATTTTATTGAGGTTAAAACCATTTCAAAAATGACTAAGTAGATTTTCTGAATATAATAACTATAGATGTTACAAAATTATTTAATCAGTCTATTATTTCTTTCTGAAAAACTCTGCAATTGGACACCTACAATCTGAACACCAACTTAATCATAGCATTCAATCAAAAGACATTTAAGTCACGCTGCTATTAGATATAATTTTGGGTGTAATTTTAAGCAATCTCCTTGAACATAGAATTTGAAATGACAAATGTTAAAAGATTAACACCTTTGCTGTTTTGTGTTAATTCTAGCTATCAATTAATTTAAAAAAAGATACAGAAATAAAAGTTTTGATGAGAAGAGAAACAGTTTTGTTACACATAACAGTGGGGATAGAGGACAAAGGGATACTTAGCTATTCATCTACTAAATATTTATTGCGCACATGCCAGCAATGTGCCAGAAGGCAGGGATTTCTTGTCCTCTAGGAGCTCAGGTCAACAGCATTGTAGCAAGTACTCCTAACAGTTGAGCACAAGGTACTAATTAGAGTACATTGGAATTATACCAAGCTCTGTCTGCAATACTTATCAAAGATGGTGGGATATGAAGACACAGCCAGCTAGGAAGTTTAGACTTTGTACATTTCCACAAAACAAGATGTTCCCCAAACAATTTTTGTTGACAGCATTTTTCTTTCAATATAAAATTTACAAACAAATACATAAATCTTAAACATACAAGCACTGTTTAGACAATGTATATGCTCTTGTAACTCAGATGGTAAGATACAGAACTTTATCACCACCCCGAAAAGGTCATGTGTTTCTTCTCAGTCAATTCCTATCCTCATCCCCAGAAATCACCATTGCTCTGAGGATTTTTTTCCTTTCATTGATCAAGTCTTGCCTTTTTTAGAACTTCCTATAAATGAAATTATGGTATGAACTTTTGTATAAGGATCTTTCACTCAGGATAATGCTTATCTTCTTCCCAAAATATTTCAAAACTCACTCTCTTTAGATGGAAAAATACATAGTCTCAATGAATAAATTCACAGGCAATATCAGACAAATGTTTTCTTACTGTTCTCCCCATTACATGTATTTAATCTTTAATTTTTTAAAAATTATATTTTCTTTACAGAAACTTGGAAAATGTAGAGAAACAGAAAATAAGGCCATCATGAATGCCCATAACCAAGAGGCAATATTTTTACACATTTTCTGCCATTTTTAAGATATTTTTTATATAGTTGAGATGAACCATAATAGGCAAATCTGTATTCTGCTCTTTTCCACTGTTAAAACAAGTATTCCTTATATCGACTGTGGTGTATTTTAATGGCTGCATATTTATTTGTATGAACACCTAAGGTATTTTCCAATATATATAGAAATAAAAAATGTATATACATATTTGCATTTATCTTGGATTACTCCCTTAGGAGAGAGTTCCACAGGGAAGAGTCATGGCCAGTACAAGTTCTGCAACCTCCATCATCTTCTAAAGTATGTCTTTAAGTAGGTTTTTTTTTTAAGTTTAAAAGAAAGGTATATAAGCATAATATTTTACAAGTTCTTTTTAGCTGAAAACAAAGAAAAACATTCATCAGAGAAAATCTAGCAATAAGTAAAAGTCCCAGCTCATAGCTACAGCTCCTCAAAGTTCAAGTTATTTCATTGTTTTAAGTGTAGTCAAGAAATCTAAAGCCAGATTATCACCTACCTTTAAATGTAACTTGTCTATTTAAGATGGATGATCATGGGAAAAGGAACAGAAGGAGGGAACAGGGAGGGAAAGAAGGATTTAAATCCTTGACATTTTATACTAATTCATATTCATCTGTCTTTAGATTCCATACCCCTTTCTGCAATAGTCTCCATCTAGTGACTTTATCACTTCACATACTGAACTTTTCAGTACTAGAATTTTTATTTTATTCATAATAAAGTTTCTATTTTCTCTGCTGATACTTTCCATCTGTTCACTCATTATGACCATTTTTTCCTTTCAGTACTTAAACACATGACAGTAGCTGCTTTAAAATCTTTGGCTGCTAATTCCAACATCTGGGTCATCTTGAGGTCTGTTTCTACTGACTCTCTTATTTTTGATTATGGGTCACATTTTTTCTACTTTTGATTTTGAATCTGTACTTCACATATCCAGGAACTTTTGACTGGATGTTAAACATGGTAGATAATATGTTGTAAGGTAGTCTGGATTTATCAGTAACCTTAATAGATATGAGTTTTGTTCTGCCATTAATAGAGGATCCCTTTGGTTTTATCAGGCTTGGTTTTATTCTTTGTTAGGGTGTGTCTATTTCAGTTTGAATTTAGTCCTAGGGTATGACTTTCATGCTAAGTGGTCCTTACTCTTAAGGAGTGGCTCTTTTGGGGTATCAATAAAATGACCAAGGTGCTCTGCAAAGTCTAAGTCCAACAGCTCCCAACATTTCATGACTACTGGTACCACCGGTCAGCTCTTGGCTTCACATCAGGTGGTTGTTACTAGGCCTTGTGGAATCCTGCATAGTTCACACGCAGCCCAACCTGAGGCAAGGTACTGCACTGAATCCCCACACAGACTTCTAGGAATTCCGCTCTGGGCACTTCCTTCCTCTCTAGTATGCAGCCTCACAGATTCCAGTCCTTAGCCTGATGACACCACAAACCCACTTGGGTTCTCTCCGCCCTGCAGTGCAATAGGAAAACGTTGTGTGGCAGAAAACTGGGAGATTGTGGGGCTCACCTCATGTCCTTCCCTTTTCCACTAGAATTACAGCCCTGGAATGGCTATTGCTCAGTTCCTGGAAATAAGAGTCTCATATGTTTTGACTAGTTTTGCAGTTGTTTTTTGTGGGAGGTTAAGTCCCACATCTAAAGTCTAAAGTTGAAATTCAGGCTAGATGTTTGTATCTTTTCATCTTTACGATGATTTTTGGGTAATATACTTGTTTTCAGGCCTGTTGAGTCAACCTCCTAGAAGGCAGGGCCAAGGGAGGGAACTCCACCCTGGAGACCCCAGTTCTCTTGGCTAATACCCTGTCTTCTGGTATAATTTTGTGATGAAGTGGTGGCAGAGTTTATCCTGCAATTTTCTGATACTGGTATTTTTACTTCTCAGTAGTCTCAGAAGCATTTGCCAACACAGTTACCTTGTCAGCTGATTTCACTGCACTTATAAAGAAACTTCTGCTCATGTTTTGAAGCTACTCAACTTCCATTGAAGCTTCCAAACTGAAGAATCTGTAAGAGTTCTCGGGAGACAAGCTGTTTTTCTCTTTAACTCTGTATTCAACTCTTGCCCGTTGCACTCAGTATTTTCTTTGCTTTGAGATCCTGTGTCACTAGAGAGTTTAACTAGCTCTTTTTTTCTATGCCTTTGTCCACAACAGAAGCAATAGGAATGATAGTAGTTTCTTCAATTGGAGGAAAACTAGTGTTGGAGGTATGTTTCAGCAGGCTGTTAAACTGAGTCTTTGCTCTCTCTTATAAAACTGAATGAAAATTTCAAGATGGCTGGCGGATTAAGCAGTAAAAAGCTGCTTTTACTTGGCAGGAATAATGAATCTACACAAGATCACAACAATCATACCAACAGTGGTAGTTCCAGTACCAAGAAAAGATGCATGATATTCAAGAGAAGCAAATTTCAAGGCAGGGATTGCTGGGACTCTTACACCACAGATGACAGTTTCTTCATGACTGATACTTTTTAGTTCCTTGGAACTGTAGAAATCTTTGTAGAGTTTTTCTATAGAGAAACTTATGGAGCTTCCTTTTGCTTCTTTGAAATTAAACAGATGCTGTGTAATTTTCCTTTACTTTTCCTACCCATTGTGTTCCACATTCTATTTTTCTAAAGAAGGTTGCTTAAAAGAAAGGAAAACAGAACTATAACTTCTGCTTTTTAAAATGTGGCTTTTATACTAGACAGCATGCCAACAGTAAAAGGTAAAAGGACTTATTATTATGACAGTATGAAGATGCCAAAAAAGAAAACTGATCTTTTTTTATACTGAGAGAGATTCAATAATTAGAATAAAGTGACAATATCGCTTTCCTTGCCACTGAAGAGAGAGATCCAATGCCATCTTTTCAAGGATAATCTTGAAAATACATGCATATTAAATGAAACAACCAGAATACTAAGGACTAAAAATAAAGTTTAGGATATGACAAGGAATCCAAGGGAGAAAGTGGAAGAAGAAATAGAAACTCTCTTATTGTCACACATTATTTTAATAGCTATTAGAACTGTTTACCAATGACCTCCCATGCTAGAATATAAATTCCATGAGTTTGGGAACAGTATTTGTCTCGCAAAATATTGCATCTCTGTATGTGTATAATAGCTAATGTTTGTTCAATAAACATAGCAATGCATGAATAAAAAACTGCGTTGGAATTTTACTTCTCTGGAAGAAAGAAGCTGAATTTCTTCACAAATGAAGTGAAATTAAAAGAAAAAAAGAGGCAAATTAAATGTAGGCCTTTTAATAAAAAAGATGACATTTTGTAAATACAAAACACTATCTATTAGTTTAAATGGAGAGGAATCTTAAAAGAGATACAAATACTTACCTGGTAAAAATTTGGCTGTAAGATTGTTAACTCCTAGAGTGTTGAATTCAATATTTTTCCTGTCTTTATTTGCTTTCCATAAATTCACAAAACTTAATGTCTAGGACAGTACCATCATTAAACTCTGCAACATCTATCTCAAAGACCATTTTCTATAGAATAATAGACAACATATGTGAAGGCCCCCGAAATTTCATATGTTGAAGCCCTAACCCCAAGTACCTCAGAATGTGACCTTATTTGAAAACAGTTTTTAAAAAGGTGATCGAGTTGAAATGGGACTATTGGGATGGGCCCCAATCATTCTGACTGGTCTTTACATGAGGAAATTTGGACAAAGAAACACCAGGAGTGCATAGACACAGAAGAAAGACTAGGCAAAGACACAGCAGGAAGGTGATCCCCTGTGAGACGAGAGGCCTCAGAAGAAACCAAACCTGCTGACCCTTTGATCTTGGACTTCAAGCCTCCAAAAAAAGAAAATAAATTTCTCTTTTGTGTAAGCCACGCAGTCTGTGGTATTTTGTTATGGCAGCCTTAGAAAACTAAAACAGTAACCAATGGTAAAATATAAATTGCCACATTAATAGTTCAGCTTCAGCTCAAAGAATAGTTGATAATTATTTCAGTAATGTAACTATAATTTGGACTAATTTTCTTTTCATCAAGAAACAAACAGCAAATAATTTCTGGAAAGATCATGTGTATCCTTCCAATATAATAAAAAGATGATTCTATAGAGATAAATGCATACACAGTAAGTTCTGGGATATAAAACACAAGCAAACTTTGCTGAGCAGATTTGATTATGAAATTTGACAAAAAATACATTCAGAAATAGAATTAAGATTTGAAACACAACATGCCACATTCTTCAGATTTTAGTCATCCTAAAAAGGAAAAATAATTCATTAAAGGAACTCATACTTGTATAATGGTTTTAAAGTATGTGTTTGAAATTTAGTTCTTTGCCAATTAAGGCAAAGCAGTAATCTTTCCAAGTAGGAAATATTAAACTTACCTGCAAAAATGGCATTACTGTATATATGACTCATCTCTTTCAAGGTGAGCCTCTTATCTTTCAACAGCCATATTATGGATTAAATATAAAGATGGACTTCTATATAGATGTAACAGCCACATTTTAGATTGAATATTGGGGGAACAGAAGGTAGAATTATCAGTCGTAATTTACGCATTATAATGAATTAGAGCAATTTTATAACTTAAAAGTCTACTTAATTAATATGATAGTAACCTTTTCATTCATATGGCAAACTCCAAATGGAACTCTGAGGATTTATTTTTCAACTTGTAAATATAAAAGAATTGAGAAGACAGCACAAGACACTGTGTAATATTAGAGTAGGGACATGCTAAAACAAGAATAAGGGACCTGGATTCTGGTCCTGACTAGGTTGTTACCATGGGACTTTGGATATGCAACTTAACTTCTTTGAGGCTTAGTTTCTTTACTGAAAAACCAAGAGACTTAATCTGCTTTAAAATTGGTGGACTTAATGAGTTAGTGATTTAGAATATAATGACTCAGAACATTTAATTTGTGCCAGGACACTTGAATTTAAAAAGGAATCATTGGGATTCATGTATAAGAAAACTAATGAAAACAGCACTTAGATTAATGAACATTATCTTCATTTAAATTGTCTTAAAAACGACTTCATTTGTTTGCTAAGAAAGAAAAGTAATCACTACCCAAGTAACTGCTAGCTCCAAATTTGAGAGATAGGAGGGTCTTTGGAGGTATAATCCTCCCTATATTAACAATGCCATATGAAAAATATCTAGCATAGTATCTAGAACTTAGAAGGTACTGATTAAAAATAGAGCTATTATTTCTATTTGTTTTAACACAGCACTCATTAAGTCACTATACTTTTGAATCTTTATTCTTTAATCTCTAATATTTCCCCTCAAAGCTTCAAGTAATGTATTTGGTAATCATTCCTTCTATATGAAAACTAGTAGTAACATGGGACATGGGAAGGGTTGAAGACTACAGAATCCAGCTAGAAATCTACTTTCAGAGTGAAATAGAATCATAATGAAATAGAACTGATCATCTTTACAAGCGGTTAATCATGTAGTTTCAAGATCTACCAAACAGTGCTAGCATCTAGATATTTTATTCATAAGAATACAAAGAAAATTTTGATTAATACTAAAGAAAGGCACATAGTTTAGGACTACTTTTATACTAATTTAAAATAACAAAAAACTTTATAGAATTTTATACTTCCTAAGTTTTATAAAATAGTAATAAGAAATTGATAACCAATCGTCATTTATGGAATGATTTATGGAAATTACTAACCCTACTAGGAAAGTTATTGATTTTGGAAATGTTGGCCATTAAAATTTTACTAACAAATAAATATTAACCATAAGGTATGAACAAGCAAAACAAACAACTTTGTACTTGTTGCACTCATGTATCTTTAGGGATGCTGCTGAATTTTTGCTATAAACACACAAGGACTAGAGAACGCCTTTTTAGGCTGTTCTTATGAAAGAACATGGATTTCACTGTCAGTATCATTTACCTGAGTTAGTTGTCAGTTAGAAAACAGGGAAGTGATGCTTTTGGTAAATGGGCTAGGGGACTTTACTGTTTGCTCTAGTTACTTTCCCTCGAGTTCAGTCTTTGAGAAAGGTACACCCAGGCACTGTATATTATGTTTGGGTTATGGATATTAAGATGGCATCCGTGATCTAGGGCTACGATGCACTTAATACAAGATCTTTTTCTCTAGGTTACCCTGCAGATAGAACAGGGCCATAATCAGGTTATCTAGTTACAAATCACACAATGGATTTTTAATTTTTATAGCCTTCAGTAACCTGTCTTAAGAGATAATTTGGCACAGTAGTGAAGAGGGCTAACAATGGAGTTGGACTACTTGCATGTAAACCCTGGTTCTTGTTGTTCACTAGCTGTGTAACCAAAGGTACAGTACTTTAATACGCACCCCTCATCCCACCCCTGCACTGCCCAACATGACACCAGCAGCAGTTACTTTCAAAGAGTAGGTGAAATTCAGGGCTAAAGTTTTCAAGTCAAAACAGTCATTTCTTTTTTTAAAATATAGACAATAATATTATAATTATGTAAAGTGATAAATATCACTTTATTGGCAATCATTTTACAATACATAAAATATCAAAGACATGCAGTCAGTCTTCCACACAAAGTGGTTTTCTTCACGAGCGCCAACCTTGGAAGGTCAAGGCTTAATTCTTAGGCCTTGCCTTAATAGGCCACTCCATAAGTGACTATAGCTGAAGCTATACATGTTTGTAGGTTAGAGAGAGGTTCATGGTATTTCAGAGCAAGTACAGGATTGGATGACAGAAACATAGTGAATTCAGAATGCCCAAGGAATCCTTAGCACTTTTGACTTCATTAAGCTTCAAACAGAACACGTGTTGACAGAGAGGTCTTAGGGAGATACTATGAACATTTTCCAGTGTTTCATTGACATTTTATGTGTTTTTCAATATACATCATACTAATTCTTATTACAAAACTAGGCATTAATGTAGGAAGATAAACTGGTTTTTTTTTAAACTGCAAAAACTGTACAGTCTAAAATGGGGTAGTCTGCTTTTGAATGAAGAAAAAATTGAGAAGTGAGATTTATTTCTAAATATGCCTGTAGTACATCTTGGGATTAAAAAACACTGAAAAATTCCAACTGAAAACAAACAAAATCATATATAAAATAGGAGATATTAACAGTGGTTTCTGAAGATGTAAAATGATTATGTGTAACTAACATAAGTTTGAAAAATTACGTGAAGTTAACATTTCCCATAAATGTAACTATGGAAATTTGCACGACAAAATGAAAAACTTGCCAATAACATAAAAAGAAAGCAAGAATGTTATCAAAGAACTATGCTTCTGATAATATTCTGTCCTAAGAAATCTGTTAACTGAACTCTTTCAAATACTCAAGCTCAGATATTCCATGTTATATATTCTATTCAAAGCACAGAAAAAAATAGGAAGCTACAGTCAATACACTTAATAAAGCAAATATAACCCTAGGATCAAAAATCAGACAAATTATTCAAAGAAATTATGTACAAAGTCCTTTGCATGCAAGGTAAAAATTCCTAGGTAATTTCTAAAAGTTTTTTGGTAAACTGTATGTAGCAAAGTCCATTTTAAGTTTTAACATTTTATGACAATCTTAAAAGAACCTCTAAAGCACGATTAAGACAGAATATGCTATAAAGGAAATTGGTTGGAAAATATTATGTTATCATGCTAGTACATAATTAAAGTGATTTAACTATTACCAACTGATTCACTAAAAAAACCATTAGCACAAAGAGGTAAATAATCGATTTGCCCAAGAATAAACCACTTTATTTAAAAAATGACCAGAGAGGTTAATAGTCAGCCAATGTTAATATGACTAAACAGGGTTCAATTTATAGCATGGAAACAATATGGATGCTACTTCTAAGAATTTTTGAAATTTAATTTTACTATATATTAAATTTTATCAGTTGAAAAAGGTAAATCTCTTCCAGCTGCCTAGAAATTCACCTAATTTAATTCAATTCAAGGATCATGTGGTGGGAATTTTGGGGGAAAGAAATAACATAATAACAGTGTAATAAAAATTTTGGATTGAAACCAAAGCTTAAATTTATTCTCTTTTTATGAAAGTCTTTTTAATTCTTTTAAGACCTTCAGAGAATATTCAAATTTTTATGATCAAAATGACTTAGAATTTGACTAGGTCCCCAAGATCTGATTATATATTTCGTCCCCAATTTTTAGCTCTGAAGACCTTGGGCTGAGTAATTCATTTAAAGTATATCCATAAAGACAGTCAAAAGGATTAACAGAAAATATTCCCCATTATTCATTTTTATTTGGTGGACGACCTAAAAAATTCACTGAGACATTACAGACTAAAAGAGTCAATCTTTTAGAGAACAATTTTCTTGAAATTTAGGGTCTTGAAAATGTGAGGAGGATGGATTAAAGGTAGGAAAAATACAAGTAAAACTATAAAAAAAGTGCATTCTACTGTGTGTGTCTCAGTTTTTTAAAATGATAACTAACAAAAACCAAAAAAATATAAAAGAAAAAACATTTCAAACTTGGGAGTATAAAATTATACTATTTATGACATAAATTGAACCCTGCTTTACTTAAAAATAAAAATTAATAGAACAATTCACAATGTAAGTCAGAGGAAGAACTGCAACCCCAATTTAACTGATTTTTAATAATTATTGCCCAATGAGTTTAGAAGACAACAGCCCAAAAGATTATTGTTTAGCATAGGAACAACAAATTAATATATACAAAATGCAATGCATTTGATAATTTTCTGGTGTTGAGTTAGCATTGCTATAGCAAGGATAAGAAACAAAATAGAAATGTCTATTTCCTACCTATATCACTGGCTACCATCTTGGAAAACTTTCTGCTTTTGGTCTTCACTGAAAATAATATTTTGATATAAAATGTCAAAATCTATTCAAAGAAAACTAAATGAATTAAACATAATTAAAAGAAAATACTTTAAAGTAAAGATACTATACCCTTTTCTATAAAATTATTCATTTTTTGTTCATCATCTGAATTGTGTGGTGATGAAGAACCTACACAAACGAAGACAATGGAGGAACAGGCACACAGTCAGTCACAGAGCTGTCACATGGTGAACAGTACAAACAAAGTAATTTTGGTAACTGCTACAAGTTTTCATACTATTGGTCACAAGGAAATGTCATATATATAACTAATAACAATTTGTATACTATTACAGTAAGAATAGCAATCAGTGGTGCATTATCTTTCACAGAGGACCAACCACCAGTATACACAAATATTAACTTTAACATATAATAATTTTTCTATAAGTTACAACCACTTGGCAATCTTGCTATATATTATAAGTCAGAAAACAGATGATGAAAAACATAAGAAGCAGTTAATTGTTTATGAAAGGAAGTAAAAATTCTTGGTATTAGGTAACTGAGTAAGATTTATCTACAACTCAGAATCCTGAGCAAGTACTATATTGGAAAAATTTACTTCGGAGTTAGATTTCTAGACACAACTTTAAAATCACATATAAATTTTACTACTACCACAGAGATCTTTGAAATACTGAGAATGATAGTTATAATTTTAGGTATGTTAAATATGTATTGAGTTTTAAGAAAGGTGTATCTAATTTTTCATAGTATTTTCTTTAATTTCTAACATAAACCTTTTATTAATGCAATCTTAAGTAGTATTCTAGTTAATGACTTTATTATAGTCAAACTATTCTTTATAGCACATTTCAAATGACATCTCACCCATTACATTTTTCACAATCTTCCCAGTTATAACTCACTTTCCCCTCCTTTGAATTCCTGTAACATTTATCTGTATACTTCTTTTGTGACAGTAATCACTTAATACCTTATATTTTAAATTTACACCCATCTGACCTTTTCCATTGGACTGCACTTCTGTGAAGCTGGGTCCTCATCTGATTCACCTGTGTATCCCCTTAGCATTCAGTGGTGTGCTTTGCATGTAAGAATCTCTAAGTAAACATTTTCTGAGTGAATAAAGCTTTTCTGCTAGAAACAAGTACCTATAATATAACTGGAGTAAAAAAAAAAAGATTTTTCTGTGCTTTTTCTCTTTCTTTATCCCAGTGTAAGTACTGAACCTTAAAAAATGAGGTCAAAATTTGACCTCCCCTTCCCTCACAAAATTGTACTTTCTTTGGCCAAGTAGAAAATATCCCTGAAATGTCTTCTCAGGCTAAGTGAAACCTGACAACACTGGCAGGAGCCAATTACTTCTATAATAGTCCTAAAATATTCTTTTTTAAAACCATGTTGTTTTTGCTAAATAGCATTTATAGATCTTAATAAATTCTACATCAAAAAAATCACATAAGTAACATTGAGCTCAGTAACATTTTCAGCAACAGAAATAGGCATACTTGTTTTTCACATAAAAATAATTAATTTAAAAAGATAATGGTTATGATGTTTAATATGTTAAAATATCACATCATCGCTGATACTAAATAGCCACATGAATGTATAAAATTTTGTCATTTTATTAGATACATTTCATATTAGAGCAATAGCAAGGTAATATACATACAGTTAAATGTAAAACTATATTTAGCGTTTCCAACATAAAAAAGGCAACATAAGCTGTAAATGTAAATAAAATAAGACTTATTCTTCTACTAACTGAAAATGCCTATGATAAAATAGTTGTCATGACTTCTGTGATAGTTCAAAAGGTTCCAGAGATGTTTTTAGCATATCCTACTTGAATACATTTACCTAATTACTATGATTAAATAAACACAGAAAATATCTACAGTTTTAAGTTTTTTCTAGGGTACATGGCAACTTCTAATGGTCTGTGTGGTTCTGGGTTTTCTCCCATTCAAGTACTAACCAAGTCTGACTCTGCTTAGCTTCTGAGATCAGATGAGATTGGGCATGTTCAGGGTGGTATGGACGTAGACTCCTGGGTTTTCTTTATTTTGAAATAACCTACCAAATGTTTTTATCATACACACACACACACACACACACACACACACACATTTTTTTGAGTGAAGTTCTAAAAAAAATTCCAATGTTATTGAAGTGCTCAATGAAGCAAGCTGAGTTCTTTGAAATAAAGATCAAATGGAGATAGCAGAAATAATTTTCAATGTTAATTCAGGATGGCAGAATTAACTTTCTATATCAGAGAGACTATTGGTTCATTTAAAAGGAAATGGAAAGGGCAAAATATATTCATTACTTGGATTTTCTAAGGATGACTTTTGAATAGAGGTTTGATGTTGATTAGATAAATTGCTTAGATGACGTATCTTGATTATGGAATATAAAACCTTTCCAAAAAAGTTCCCATTTATATGCATTATTTTGAGTAAATAATGGTTGTGATAAAGACCACATGGCTATTTTTCATTTCTAGTTCTAGTGGTCCTTCTCATCAGTTGAGTCCTTCTCATCAGGTTCAAATCAGTTGAACTTCCAACCCACTTATGTTTCTTTTTCTCTCATAAATACATAGTATTCTATTAACTGTATTGGCTTTAATAATCTATACTGTATCATCTTTAACTGTTTATTTATTTCTATCCCACCACACTGCAGAAAGTATTTATTTGTGGCTTGTGTTTTAATTACTATTTTTCATGGTTTTAACAACATGATCCCCTTGTTGCTCTTCGAATTCACTGCAAACTGACCCCATCCATTTTTCCTTTTTGACCATACTAAATTAGTAGAATCTGCATGTGTTGGTGAGAGGAATGATGACCATTTATTCTTTTATTTCCTTATTAGAATGCTGTGCGAAGAGTAAGACTACTGATCCATGATAGGTGGCAAAAATTACTATTAAGTATTTAAAAATGGACAGGTAGCGAAAGACACAAACTAGGAACATAGTGCAAAAGGGGTAGCTTTCTGGAATTTTATTGCAGTTTGTACTGTACATCTTAGTACCTATGCATGACTGACATCTATTTCCTGTTACACAAAACATGCTTCAGGCACAACTACTATCTACTAAAGTTTGATTTGTTTTTTTGTAAAAGCAGCCTTTTCTGATATGTCAAATGGATATGATTACAGAGGATTCTTATGTCTTTCAGAGCATAATCAAAGACAAAATTAAATAAACGAAATAAACCTTCAGAGTTTTATAACTGAAGATAAGAATTTTTGTGTTATTAATGATTTCAGGTCACATTTTTTACTTGCATTTCAAACTCATTGAGAAATAATAAAATACCTAGTGTCATATAAATTCCTGCAGATTAATACCATGCTGTTTTTTCACATGGACCAAAGAGCACAACATATTTCAAAATACTGAATGATGGCTGAGTTTCTCTGGTACAAAGAAGAACAATTTGTACGGTTTTAACTTTCATGCACTTATTATATTTACACACTTAGATTTAAATACACACTTGACCCTTGAACAACATGGATTTGAATTACATGGTTCCACTTACATGCAGATTTTTTTCAATAAATACACATTATCTATTATTGGATTTAAGGCAGCAGATTCTATGGGTGATGTGGCTGATAAAAAGGAAAAGGAAAAAAGAAAAAGGTTGTGTAGAGTGGGTCATAAGGGAATCAAATTCACAACCTGGGTGTTAATAGAATCATGCTCTAATCAACTGAGCTAACCCACCAATATCTAGATTAGAATGAACCAGAATGAACTGCTAGGATCTGTGGAGAGCAGGAAAACAGACCCACATGAGGCAACTCAGAGGAGGGAGGTGGGATACCTTTGTGCCTGCAAAGTGCTCCCCTCCCACCCTAGGCCTGATACGCCTGCAGGCAGGTGTCAATCCCAGCAGGGTCTAGTAGAGCAACTAATTCATCCTCTACATACTCTCTTTTCTCTGTTGGACCCTATAACCCTCCCATTTCTTTTCTACTTTTCTATTCTTTGTTGCACCTAAAGTTAACTGACCTATTTTTATATGCAGTAGACTATTAGTAGTTAAACTTTGGGGAGGCTAAAGGTTATACGATTTTCAACTTTGTGGGAGCTGGTGCCCATATTTCTTGCATTGTTCAAGCGTCAGCTGTACTTGTATATTTATCTATAATCACTTCTTTTTGGGTTATTCTAAATTACTATATGTACACATCTACTGAAAGTTTGGCTTAGGATTAAAAGGAGTACTAATTTATTTGGTCTGAATTTTTTAAAAACACTTCTGATGGTCATTTAGTATATTAAAAATATATTACCTGTCCAAATTATTTAATTTGGCTTATAGCCTCAATATATTGTTAATTGCATTCACATGGGCTTTAGGGAAAGTGAGAAGATCAGAACAGTGAATATTTTATATTTATATAACTTTATATATAGTTATATATAATTATATATACGCAATTAAAATATAATTCCAAATTTCAGAATAACTCTAGTGCTGTGAGATGGGTAATACAATTTCATGCTCCATATTAGTCATTCAAACTTTATTCTATCAATGTTCAGTTTTAATACTAGGTGCTAATTATGTCAGTGATTCCTATGGCTCCATATGGTTTATTAGTCTTAATGAGGGAATTTAAATATGAAACTTAAAGATTGAGAAAATCAGAAGGTAGATATATTTTAAGCAAGAAATAATTAACTTGTGCACTATCAGGAAAGTGCTATTTTAAAAAGAAAACATCATAAGAGCTTTCATAGTCCTAGATCTAATAAAATGCTAAACTAAAATATGTGGGAGTAAATAAAAAGTACTTTTAATGTTTCTCATTCTTAAAATGATTTCTGATGTAGTAGAAGCAGCTATGGATGGATCAAAATCTAAGAACAGTGTTACTTTATGCTAAGAACAATCTTTCCAGCAGAAAGTTGATGAAAATTCTCAGCCAGAATGATTTAATATGGTAGTAAAAATTATGAAGTTAACCTTACTAAAGATTGGCAGAGTTTCAATTCACTAAAATATATATATATACACACATATGCATATGCATATATATATATTCAGGATCCCCTTAATCTTAAGGAGACTCAAAAGATACTAAAAGTAATATTCCTTTGAAATATTAATAAAGACATAGGTCATGCAATACCTTATATATTTGGACAATATAGCTATAAAATTATATCAGATATAACTGATCAAAAACAAAAATAAATTATCATTAGTTTACAATTATTCTAATTGTCTACAGTCACCATTAGATTGTAAGTGTTAAAAATCTTTCAAAACAAGACTCAAATGGACATTGTTCAAGGATTCAAGGACTATTCTCCCAGAAGATGCCAGGCGTGCCTACACAAGATTGCAGATAACTAAACCACTGGATCCAATGTCAAGGAATAAAATACACTTTCTCTAAAAATGTGTAAATGCTAGAAAGCTAAGAAAAACAGTTATAAGACTCTTAACAAGGTAACAGCTTTGGATTTTTATCTAGTACACTTTTCACTTTGTGAGAATGCAAAGAATACAGTTATGATTTAAGAATAAACGTGACCCAAAAGCTCCTTGCAGGTGTATTTTAAATGCTTATCTATAAAAAGGAATATCTATATGCTATGTGGCTTTTTGCAGAATTATAATAATTGATGAAATAAAAAACAAATTACCAGAAGTTGGAGATTTGCAGCGATCTTCTGGGACCACAGTCCCTTCACTAATATCGCACAGACCTGCTAAAAAAGCAAAACCAAAATCCAAATCACACCACAAATTTATGTAAGTGAAGTTCATCTTCTATTTACACTACACATTTAAATGACTGTCCCTTTAAAAAAATCCCATCAGATTAACAGACTGTGCTGGCATTGATAATATGCTCATTAGTTTTGAGATAAGAACACAAGGAGTATTTTGATCCTAAAACACCTCAAACTAACACAGTAATTACCAGTTAAACAAATAAAAAACAACCTCCAAGGATAACTTGCTATTCTTCAAAACATTATACATACTATAGGACTTTGTTGAAAATCAGTAATTTGAGAGCATATGATAAACATATTGGATTTCTCTTGAAGAATAAATACTTGGTAATTAATCTGGTGATTTTACATCACGGGAACCCTCAACTCAAACCTCAAAGTTGTTTCCCCTAGGCATACCCTCCCTTAAGTATTTTTGAACAATAATTATGAAAATACTTTGTACCTCCAAATTTGTAATTTAAAATACTTCATATTACTTACCTTATAGGGCTGGCTATACCTCTTAAAAGCTACACCATCACCCATTTATAAGAACTCTAAAGAAATACTTTCTTTTCACAGATATGTATGAATTATACAAAATGAATCTATCTTATAGGATGGCCTAAATTCTTAGGAGAAACCACAACAAGGCATTTTAAGCTGTAGACAAGAACTAAAAGACATAGCAAAATGCAAAGTGAACAATTAGTGTGGATATTAATATACTTGGTAATTGAAATGAAAAGAATTCCTGCAAATTCTTTAAAAATTACTAACAAACACACATGAAGTATTTGGGAGAGCTGGGCAATAGACAAGGAGCCGCATATGTGGCCTTACATGAAGTTAAGTATTACATCAACATATGTGTACATATAACCAGTATCTGCTTTTCCATTCCGTTGGTATAATGCATGGTATCACAATCTCTACCTTCACTAAGAAAGCCTTTGCAGTAATGTTTTCAAATAACTTGAGTATGGAATTGGGTCTATAACAAGTATTTTCTATTTTGAACTATATATTATTTCTCTTCATTGAACAGGAAATTTTCGAATGAAAACCAGTAGTTTTCTCTGCTCAACTTCCATCAAACTAATAGTTCTGGAAATAAAAATCCTATTTTTTAAATTTTGGTATCATTAATATACAATTACATAAGCAACACTGTGGTTACTAGGTTCCCCCCAATGATCAAGTCCCTCCCACATACCCCATTACAGTCACTGTCCATCAGCGTAGTAAGATGCTATAGAGTCACCACTTGTCTTCTGTGTGTTGTACTGCCTTCCCCGTGGCTCTCCCTACATTATGTGTGCTAACTGTAATGCCCTTTATTCCCTTCATTACTCCCTTCTTACACCCACTCTCCCCAGTTCCTTTCCCTTTGGTAACTGTTAGTCCATTCTTGGGTTCTGTGAGTCTGGTGCTGTTTTGTTCCTTCAGTTTTCCTTTTTTCTTATACTCCACAGATGAGTGAAATCATTTGGTACTTGTCTTTCTCTGCCTGGCTTATTTCACTGAGCATAATACCCTCTAGCTCTATGCATGTTGTTGCAAATGGTAGGATTTGTTTTCTTCTTCAAGCTGAATAATATTCCTAAAAATCCTAGTTTTTATAGTTCTAAGATAACAGATATAAATATAGGCATGCATTTAATCTTTGCAAAATATCTGCTTTTATAACTGAAAGTCTTCTTGATAAAACACTAAGATAGCAGGTCTTTAAATAGTAGTGATATATGGAAACAACCTAAGTGTCCACTGATGGATGCATGGACAAAGAAAAGGTATGTATATATAATATACAAGATGTATAGACCTTAAGGGCAGTATGTTAAATGAAATAAGGCAGAGAAAGACAAATACCATATGATCTCAGTTATATGTGAAATCTTTAAAAAAAAATCCCAAAAAATGAAAAGAAAAGAAAAGAAAAGAAAAGAAAAGAAAAGAAAAGAAAAGAAAAGAAAAGAAAAGAAAAGAAAAATACAAGCTCATGTATACAGAGAATAGATTAGTGGCTGCCAGAAGTGGGTGGGGGCTGGGCAGTAAGGAGTGGGAGAAATGGGGACAGGGGGTCAAAAGGTACAAACTTCCAGTTATAAAGTAAGTATGGGGATGTAATGTACAGCATGGTGACTACAGTTAATAATACCATATTGCACATTTAAAAGTTGCTACAACAAGATCCTAAAAGTTCTTATCACAAGAAAAAACTTTTTTTGTTAACTATGTAGGTGATGGGTATTAACTAGACCTACTGTAGTGATAATTTTGCAAGGTATACAAATGTTGAGTCATTATGTTGTATATCTAAAACTAATAAAATATGTCAATATACCTCAATAAGTAAATAGTAGTGATAATACACTCCAACATTACAACAAGCCTAGTACTAAGTAAAAACAATCAATTTTGAAATTTCAAGCCTTTGGTGTTTTGTCAATTGCTTCTAAACACTATAAAAATGTACTGTGTGATATAATTCTTATTCTTTAAATAGCCTAGGAAGAAACATTAAAGAAGCTAAATTAAAGAATATAATAGAGACTTTTTAATTTAGATATTAAATTACTGAATGAGCTAAAAACCCACTCAATGGCTTCCTTCTGACTCAGGGTAAAAGCCCAAGCCTAACCTTACATGACTGGTTGGTGTACACAATGCTATGGTACATGACTGTGGTACCTGACAAAGGCATATCCCATTACCTCTCTGACACTATGTCCTCGCTTTCCACTGCTTCCCCACCTCCCTCACTCTCTTTAGTCCAGAGAAACTCAACCATCTTTGCACCCTAAACTCCCCATGTATACTGCTTCAGTGACAAACATATGTACTTGTTCTTTTCACAGAAATTCTCATGGATAATAACTCTCTCACTTCCTTTAAGTCTTTACTTAAGTCACCTGGTTATTCTATTTAAAATTTAAGAACTCTGCCACTGATAATTCAAATCTCCTCTCATTTAATGATTTTTCTGTTTAGCACTGTTATGCAATTTACTATATATCACTTATCTTTTAAATTATCTGTCTTTTCCAGTAGAATGACTGCCATGAGGACACTGTTTTGTTACCCATAGCAGTGCATAGCACGTGGTAGGTGCTCATAGGTATGGAATAATTGAATGAATATATGTGAAAGAATTTAATGGCATATAATCTAATCCATACTCTATTACAGCCAGATTCCCTTCAACAAATATTCTGAGCAATATAGTTACCTAGGCTTTCCCCAAATGCATCCCAACCAAATTTACTAGCTGGGAATAACTGACATTTACTGAATGCTTGTTATGTGCCAGATACTGCTGGAGTCACTTAGCCCTCACTGCAGCTAAGGCAGACAGTATTACCCTCATTTTCTGGAAGAAGAAACTGAGATGCTGAGTGTTTCAGGATTCTTTCTCAGTGGCAAACACCTAGTTAGTTTTAGAGACAGTGGAATTCATTGTCACCGTCAGAGGTATTTTCCTCGTTAAAGTTCTTATTACATTTGGGCCAAAATTTCTTTTCTCAGTAACTTGCTTTCAAAATGAAAAGGAAATACAAACAATATAAATGGTACTTCAAACTCTTTCATACTTCTCACACTGGCATATTCAGCAGTTATGGCACATTACTGGAACACATTAAGTTGTGGTCACTAGTAACAGAACAACTCTCAGGTGTCAACAATGGTCCAGTCACAAGATAAGGCACATTACATATGCTATGGTGTTGCACTAACTCTGTGAAATGGTAATCACCCTCACTCTACAGAGAGGATCCTGAGCCTCAGAGCAGTATCTTTTCTAATACCATACACATTAAAAGAGGGCTGAGATTTAACTCAGATCTGCCTTAAAAAATAATAAAACCTCCAAGTATGTTCACCTGAACCACTCTTAATCCAGTTTTCTGCTCATAGTATGTATGTAATCAATCCTTATAATGTAAACACAGTGAACCCAGACATACGTTTCTTTACTTGCTTATGCCTCCACCAGCCTCTCCCTCCACAGCCCCCTTAGACACTGTATGACCTTGCAAGGATCATTCACTTTGTCTCACCTTTGTCCTCATCTCTGAAGCTGGTTACAGGACCAGGGGAGATGGCTGATAACATCAGTGTTGGAGAGCTGATACTAGATGTGAAGTCAACATGAACCACGTCAGGACCCCCAGGGGGTGCTAGGAAGATGGATTTGGTGCATAGTTTCAAGAAGTTTCAAGGTCCCTCCAGTTTCTGCCCTAACCTCCACATTCTTTTGCCAAGTGTATACAACCTGTCCCTTGGCCCAATTGGGCAAGGAAGACTTGGGAAAGGTCCCCTACCTTCTCACTGGGCTGCCCTTCTGATAATAAGACTTTCTCTGCTTCAAACCTGGTGACTCAGAGATTGGCATTGGGCACATGAATCTGGATTTGGGGGTTTGGTAACAATAGGACTTAATATTCCACTGATAAACATCATTTCCTTGGTCTAAGTTATGATTTCTTTATCCTGCCATCAAATGTGGCAGTCACCCTTTATATAAGGACAATAAGCCCACCTTTTCTCTCAAATGTTTAAACAGGAAGCTTAATTTATTATTTAAAATGTTGAACAAAACATAATCATATATTATTCAACACAATATATCCACTAACTGAGGCATACTTATCAAAGTTAGTATCAGGACACACACTGACCCACTAGGTTCCATGGTGTTTTCTGTGAAGGTTCAGGTAGGTTTTTGGAGCCAATCTGTTACAATTACTAGCTTTAATGTTGTAGCACAAAGCAGCCAGAGATACATAAGCAAACAAGCATGGTGCTGTTCTACTAAAACTGCAAAAACAGGCAATGGGCCAGATTAGGCTCACAGACAGTAGTTTGCTGACTCCTGGATTAACCAGTCTTGTAATTGTCAAAGTGAACCAAGTACTTAGGTCACTTCCACCTGCCTGGTTCACAAAAATATCATGGAATTCTTTATCAGACACCTGATTAACTTCAGGAAACATTATGTCAACAGGCTGCCATGAGCCATCAATATAGTTACCAAATTAAAAAAAAAATGTTGATTTTGGTGCAACTCACTTTTAGTGAATTCCTACTGATTTCTATTGTTACCTCTATTTCAATATGCACACAAAGTATCTGCTACCTAGCAATTCATTCTATAATTCAGACTTATCTGTCTATCAAATTTACTGATGTGTAAAATACTTGACCTCCATTAGCTAGGGGAAAAATTTAAAAGTTCTCTTTATAAATTTTCTTGGTATCTTTGTTTATTGCTTGGTCTACCTTTTTACATACTGTAGCTTAGATTTTAATTTCTCTGTATTATTTTTCATACTCTCCACAGTGAAACATCATTCTTTCAAATGGAAAATTGAGAAACAAAATTATTTACTTCTATGCTCTGTTTTTCACCTTACATTTCAAATCATACCTACTAACTTAAGAGGGGTTAATCATTCCTTGGCCATATGTTCATTGTAACCAAACATTTTGCTGTATTTCCCATTTTTTGGAAATTAGCCTTAATTCAACACAGTACTTACTGATCTATGCAAAATTTAATTAATTCTTGATTGTATTCCTTATATCTTATATGGTATCTTTTGTTTCCTATAAACACACACACACACACTCACAAATTTCAACTAGAACTGCTGGGCTCCACAGATATTTCTCTTTTTCTGTCTTGCTGAAAATATTGAAGACTTAAAGGTAATTGCAACTGTATAGTCAAAAACTTCATTTTTAGAGCATCCTCTTCATAACTCTGAAGCTATCTTTCTTAAAGTCTAGATACAGCTTGATGCCTCTAATCTCCTTTATAATGATCAACTTCAAAGACAAAGCAAGTACTTTTCCTCATGTATCTATCACTTTCATATCACTAACTAGATCTTATTTGGGATTTATAATTATTTTCAGAATAGAAATTCCCTTTTGTGCTCTCCACAAGTGAAAAAGTGACCAGCAAGAAAAGACATATATTATCATGTTTCTCTTTTAGTAGAATTAAGACTTTGGCAGATACATAGGTAGCTGAAATATTTCATCTCTATTTGTTCCTGTGACAATTTCATAATTTTTATTATAAAAATGTACACATTTTAGTTAATAGTTCAACTGTATTTTCATATACCTCTAAAAAATTTAAAGTTAAATGTAATGCTTTATCTTATAAAGTAATTTCATGAGTGGCACCTTATTCTTTAAGAAAATATATTAACATCATTAGCAAAAAAATGCCTCCAATTCAAATTCATCTATTAAAAGAGATAGAAGAACAATTTGATGGTGTTTGGGCTAGACTTCAAGAATATACTGTGAAATATAAATAATTACATATTAGAATTATGGCACAAATATTCTTAAGATGTTAAAGAATATTTAAAAATAACTTTAATTTTCATTTAAAACATAATTCTAAATATTGCTATCATGAGCATAATAAGTAAATGTCTTACCCTATTACATAAAACTCAAATAGTTCTCCTGTGCCTTAACACCTAACTCCTAAACACAAAATGAAACAATAATATGAATAATATTACGTGGTTTACTATAGAATAAAGTAGGATGAATAATATTACGTGGTTTACTATAGAATAAAGTAGGATGTGGTGAAATTTAAGAAAAAATATTTACACATGGTAAAACTGGTCTCTATCTTTGGATAAATTTAGATATTTAATTTGTAGCAATTTTATGTAAATTATGTAATGAGAGGAGAAATTAAGTTTAAAAGTAATACAATTTTTACTGTAGGTTTCTAGTAAAATTATTACATATTTGTCTCTTCCCCAAAAATGTCTTCTCTATCATGACAATGCTTTTCCTAACAGCAAATATTAGTTTCTTTGCTTTATAAAGAAACTGGATCAGGATATAAACATTTCAATAGCTGTTTTCATTTACATATTATGAGCTGAATTTAAGTAATAAGAAAATTATTTTAGATATAGAATGTTTTAGTAAACTTTTAAAAATAAATGAGAAGAAAACAATGATTTTACAGACAAAAAACAAACATGCCATGACCTTACAGACACACAGAATATATAACTTACTTAAAAAAGAAGAACGGAGTTTTTTCACAGATTCAGAATATAAACTAGAAAGGCCACACATGCAAGAAGTCGCAGTCAGCATACCTTTGTGAAGCAATGAAAAGGCAGAAGGAAAAGACAAAGACACTAGAATGGTATGGCTGGGACAACAATTTTTGCTGAAGATAACACGATAAAATGATCACACACAAACAAAAATGGTAAAAAAAAAAAAACCTAACCATCAAGCCAAAGTGATGAGGTCTATCACCTTTTTCTACACTCATGAATTGTGATTCCGGGAGTATTAGCTAATAATGTCCTGAGAGCAACTGAGACATGAATCTTAGAATTTTAAATCCGAGGGATTGAATTAGCAGTACAGACCAGAGCTTCCCAGAGTTGGACTGAACACTGTCATTCTGCAAATGTGGTGCATTTGCCCAAGATAGTTTCCCCTGTGTCCCTGGTGCAGATGGGCAGGTGCTGGGAGACCGAGCCCGCAGGCCTGTTCCTGCTGGAGGCCTCATTAATATACCCCTATATGCCAGAGACCCATGCTATTTACTGAGTGTGTCATGAGGTGTAACATGCTGGTATAGACAGCTAACTATACATGTGTTTCATAATGTATTAGTATTAAAGCATTTAAAATTAAGACCAATTACCTAGCTAACAAAAAGAAATGCTATAAAGAGAATTCTTAACGGATTTGTGTTTGCACTGAATCAAGGCTGTCTGAGAACACTATTTTCAAAGAACGTAAATTCACTTTTGCATCTACGTTTTTTTTTTTCACATGGGAAATGACTCCTCTGAATTAAATAGTTGAAACAATGAATGTTGGTCTCACAACACCAAGCAATAAAAGGGGCAACACTTTGAAATTAGCTTTTGTTCTGTAATAACAATTCAGCATTTATAGAAATCCGAAAACTCAGTTTTCTTTTTACCTCCTGAAGGCTGTCGAGATTTACGAGGAGACCGGGGTTCTCTCCGATAAGGATCATTGGAGCCATATAATTCAATAGTGCCCAGGTTGAGAAGTACTGCTTTCTGGAGGTAGTCTACCAATGCAATGCCATTACAATTGCCAAAAACTGCCCTGGGAGTAAGAAAAGAGCAAATATTTTTAGCACAAATAATTTTAAGAAAACATATGGTAGTCTATAAGGCTAAAAGATAAGCATGATGGGTCTTCAGAAAATTCCTCTTTGAAACAAAAGACTATCACATACATGGAAATATAGGTTACATATACCTTCTCATGGAACTGTGTGTATTTTCTACATTCATGATTACAAATCAGTATCATTAAAAACATTTGGCACAGGAGTTGAAACTGGTCGGAGACAAATCTCTACACCAGGCAATGTGACATCCATTTTTCTGACTTGGGGGCATCTTGAACCCCTCAGGGGAAGATATTTTCTTTCACTAGGGAAGCCAAGAGATTATGCTTTTGGGAAAGTTTGGTAATCTCTACAGTCAAGAATAAAAAGTAGAAAGCACGTAACTTGGAGGCCTCCCTTTGAAGTATTCCAAATACCTTCTGAATTATGAATCAGGAACTACAAACAAAGCAACTATGAGTAAAGGAGTTTTATTCTTTTAAGGTCTCTTAAACCAGGAGTTGAAAACAGAAATATATGGAGGGCCTATATAACTAGGTAAAACAGGCCAAAGAAGGTCTGTAGTGACCTGGAGAGTGTACAATCCATCTAAAGAAGAAAAGCTTCAATTCAATTCTTGCTGACTATTGAAGAAGTAATGGTGACGCTGGCCACATAATCAGATTTTTCAGTCGAAGCTCTAGATATGGATTTTCCACATTAAATAATCTTGGCAATTAGTTTAAGTTTTAAAGATACACAAAAAGGGCTAAACAAAATATAACTGTGAGCTCTTGGGGCCTGTGATCAACTGATTTGCAACTTCCTTTGAAATTACCTCTTGATTCTTTTTCTTATTCTCTGTTTGTTTTCTTTATGGCTGTGGGCAGTAAAATATTAAAAAGGACATTTGTGTTCTGATGTGGGCAGCAAATAAAACACGAGACAGGACTATAGCCTGTGTTAGTTGGGTGCTCAACTGCAAGCGACAGACTAGGTGGTAGTAGCTACAGGAGGAAGAAGAAAGGTGAATGAGACCCTAAGGCTAGCACTGAGGCAGGAGACAGTGGCCTACACACGACAACAGTCCTGGGACTCAACAGTGAGCATGTAGTTTCTCTTATCCCACAATATTGATTTTTAAAACAAAAATACTTTGTAAGTCTATCATATTATAATAGAAAGCATGTACAATTAACATTATATACTTGTAGGTATGAACTGATAAATTCACGTGCAGTATAGATGAATACTTAACTAAACTATCACTTTGCTTTCATGATTTATACAAGTTAACTTTGGAAGCAGAAAGAACAAATTAAGAGCTATGGTTCAACTATCAAAGACAGCTTAGAGCACAGTCTTCAGGGTTGATTTGTTAGACCTTCATTATACTGAGTTTTATTAAAGAAAGCATATCCAGGAGAGGATATATTGACTTTAAACCTTTATCTCAAGTAATTCATTGGTCCATGAGGTATTTAACTTTATATCAGGGAGCAGAATTAGTATACCCAGAGTAAATTACTCAGACAGAATTATGTCACAAATAAACATTAAATTTGGTTTTAAGTTAAAGTTCTACAACTCTTTGAGGGAGGCTATAATAAAGATCATCCTTTGCATTTTTAAAAGTAAAAAAAAAATGTATTGAATACCATAAAAAGGCTGAGAAACACATAAATTATACTTACAATCCATAGGAAGAATTCACTGCCAGGCTGGTTATTTGTTGTGGTGGTTCTCCACCCACCCACACCAACTGAATAACTAGTTCTGTCTGATAACCTGGAGACTGTTTAAGTGGTGAACTTTTAACTCTGTAATAAAAGAAAACATGTTACCGTTCAACCTATCTTCAATTATCCTATCAGCCTGTGTAATTTATAAAGTCATGCATAAATAACTGTATAAAAAATAGCCCTATATATGAAATTGTATGAATATAAACAAAGGTAAATATCAGAATACTGTCCTCTGGAATCACTGCATCTAGTTGGAGATGAAACATGTACATAAATAACAAAAACAAAAATAGAAAGTCATGTGTTAAGTATCACATGTAAAGTGGTTGCGGGCAGATAGAAAGTGGTGGGTAGGAAGGGCAGGAAGGGACAGGGAGAGGAATGAGGAGAAGCAGCTGCCCAGAAATTAAGGGGAAAAAATGCATTATGTCAAAATAACGCTTGGGAGTTCTGCAGTTTCAAAATAACTGTCTGGACAAATACCCTGCAAAGGCACAATTAAAATACTTAAATAAAAACAAAAAATTTTACTGGTAAGAAAGAGTAAGTCAAGTAGCTGCTTTTAAAATGTTTCTTCAGAAAACCAAATACATACAAAGGCATTTTGTATAAAAAGATCAAAAAAAAGCTCAGTATTTGTTTAACATCAATTTGGTTATATTTAGATTTTTAAAAATTGGCTTTGGGACTATGGGCTAAAATATGTGAAGTTAAGAAATAAAAATAAAATTTTTATTCCTGAAGACCATTAAAAGGAAAAAAATGAGGTATGACTCAAATTGCCTGTGATTAAAAAAAGTCACTAGAGAATATGAAGATTTTGGACAAAAAAACACTCACAAAAACAATACCAAAAAAAATCCCTCAAAGACAAACTGTACTCTCTATGCTTATAAAAATTAAATTTAACAAAAACTGGAGAAACACACACTAAAATTAGATGTAAGAAGATTAAATGGAAATTTTACAAATTTAAGTTTAAAGTAAAATAGTACTGAATAAGTAAAAGGGAAGAATGTACAATTCTGTATTTCAAAGTCTCCTTCTAGTTAAAAATGGGCCAGAACTGTAGCAAAAGGAGGTGTGTGTGTACATACATGAGAGAGAAGAAATTCGAGACCTTTCTGAGACATACTATTGCTTAACCTCAGTGCTTATAGTGATTAGATTAGATTAGAGCTTCTCATCCTTGGCACCACTGGTATTTTGAGCTGGTTAATTCTTTGCTGTGGGGCACTGCCCTGTGCACTGTAGGATTATTTACCATCGCACCTGGCCTCCACACACTAGATGCCAGTAGCACCCCATTCCCCTGATGTGACAGCCAACACTGTCTCAGACATCACCGAATGCATCCTGAGGAGCAAAATCATCCCTGTGAGAACCATGGGCATAGACCACACAATCTTAAATTTATGTAGACATAAAGATGTTTTTTTAAAGTCTATACTTTTTAAATGATTGGCATATAAAAAATCTGCCTTATCTTTGAAGTGAATACATTTTTGATTACATATACATTTTTCACAGCAATTGTTGGATTATTCACCAATAGAAGAGATTCTAGCAGATGGAAGGCAAAACAGTACACAGACTGTTTTTTTTAACATATGCAAATTCTCTCAACACTGTCTCTATCTTTTGCCTCCACCCCCACCTATTCCAACTCTTGTACTGAATCTCCTTGACATATTCCACAATCACATCTCAGTCATTACCCTAATCGACTTCTCTGCAAATGTAATACTTTTTAATCACAATCTTAATGAAATTCTTCAATTATTTTAACTGTTTCCTCATTCTTTCATTCCTCTGCCTTATTCAAGGCTCATATCCTTTAAAATAACTTAACCACTTAATAATATAAATAGGGCAGAAAAAAGGAAAACTTCATCCAATTTATTCTTATATAAAAGCAAAATGTATTCAAACCTAGAATGCTACAATAAAGGTATTTAAATCATAATACTGTGGTATTAGAGAAGATTCAGGAAAAGACAAGAAAACAATTACAAACTGTCTGAATGTCTTAAGACTGAAAAAACAGAATTTTCAAGGTGGTAGAAAGCTGTCTAAACACACATTTGATCCACATATAAATCCAGACAAAAAAAAATCAGTGGATTTAGAAGATTGAGTTATATGTACAGGAAAGGTCATGCTAATCTACCAGTATGTTTAGAGATGAAATATTAATACTTTAAGGGTAAAATCATGGAACACAATCATATTCCTCTTGATGCCACAGAAAAATGAGTTGGAGTCACCACAGCAAAACACAGAAAGAGATGGTCTTATGTCATTTTACTTTATTACAGGAAAATGTTACTGTAGGTTTACTAAAGCTTACAATTTATCTTAAGAGGCCATTTCCAAAACATCTGTTTTTTTCATAACTTACTTTAAACAAGGGACATTATCACGAAGTCCATCAGATGAACTGCTACTGGTAGAGGGATGAGACTGAGGAGGAATGGGCTGAGGATTGGCACCCCCCACTGGTGTTGGCAAAGGTGGGGCCTGTTCAACCTCTGGGGATTCCATGTCATTTATCTCATATAACAATCGAACTTCAAGCATCTGCATAAAAGTAAGAGCTTACTTATTCCTAATAATCAGTGTTGTAAATGTTATTACAGTTTATGCCCCCCCATACACACATACTTCAGTGGAAAGGACATTTTTAAAGGTAAAAATTTAGCAAGCTTTCTAAATGTAAGGATCCAGCAAAGAAAAACATGTTTCTGACTCAGCTTTATAAAAATGATTGTATGCGTGTATAAGTGAGAGCATCCATACACAAATGATTTTAGAATTTATGGCATTCCTGTTAATACCAAAATAAGAGTATGCTCATATACATGTTAGCTTTCCTCAGATGAAACATACACTGTATTTAAGGATTTAAATGTTTAGTGAGAAGATACACATAAAAATGTTATTTTTCATAAAAGATAAAAGGCAATGTAAATACTGAGCTGTTTTAAAAAATGTACAAAACTGAGTCTTCTAGACAAGAAATAGTCTTCTAAATACTTCAAATAATTTAAAATGTCACACATAATGCCATTGAAAATAATTAACAGACTATTACCGGAATGACTTCTGTAATCACTTCTTGTTTGCTGAATCTATAAATAATGACATGAGCTGAAACTCCAGCTATGCACAGCATTCTACTCTCTGGGCACCAGGAGATGATCTGAATGGCATATGGATCCTCATCTACAATATCTGTGTTTGGCCTGTCATCTTTATTTCTTGACTTTTCAAATACTTTAGATGTCTTCAGTTTATATAATACTTGTAGAGTTACTAGGAAAAGGATAATATATGTTACACATTCTAATACAAAAGAACAAATATAAGGTAATATTTAATCAGTAAGGAAAACAGTCTATATATTTATTTGAGCCATATTTTTATTTCTAGATTTACATTTCTCTATTATACTTATAGATAATGTATTCACTATACTCACTGACCAAAGAAAGTTATAATCATTGTATTCATTAAAAAAAATTCACCATTATGAAGAATTTAGATAATTTGAAAATATCAACATATTTTGTTTAAAAAAAAGTATAAATATAATGAAAATAATAAAATATATTATAAAAATGATTTTCTACATTTTTCTCTACAGAAGTTAGCAATATAATCTAAGACTTCTACATGACAAAACATAATACATCCCGAATTAACTGGATTCTCCCTGACTGCTTGCTATGCAGTGTTTTGCAAACAAACATTAGCCATTCAAAGCATTTTTTCCTTTGTTTATTATGTTACCATCATATATACTTCACAAAAACACAAACTTTTGTGTCATAAATTTAGAATCAGGCATTAAATTCATCAAATTTCTGTTGATTTTAAACATATTCCCATTTCTCTTACCTCTGTGTTAGGAAGTGAAGGCTTGAGGAAATTTTGAAGAAAGGATTTGAATACTTCTGTTGAGGATTATTCTTGATTTTACTAATCAATAGCCTTAAGAATACCTTTACTCTATTAAAATTCTAAACTCATATACTTGATGAATCAGGTATTAAATTTACAGCCTCCAAATTTCAAATTAAATATTACAGGACAGCAATGATTGTACAACATATAACAAACAACATTCAAAACACTTACTTGCAGAGGCATCCCAGAACTTAATGGAACCATCAGCATGCCTATGAAAAGCAAATGAGAAGAATGTGATAAAGAAAAGGAAAAAAAGATCACATTTTTTCCTTCTTGAAGTATACTGTTACTTAAAAAAATTTTTTTTATTGAATATATTTGACATATTATTATATTGGTTTCAAGTATACCACACAGTGATTCAATAGTTACACCCAATATTAAATCTCAACCCCAACTAATATAGTTGCTATCTATCAACATAGAAAGATGTTACTGAACCATGACTATATTCTTCATGCTGCACTTCCATCCTGCACTTCCATCCCTGTGACCAACTTACATTATGAATGAGATTTTTGTACCCCTTTATTCCCTTCATTCAACCCACTGACCAACCTCAACCCCTCCCCCATGGTAACCACCAGTTACTTTTTACTGTCTATGAGTCTACTGCTGTTTTGTTGTGTTTTTAGATTCCACACATAAGTGAAATTATATGGCATTTGTCTTTCTTTGCCTGGCTTATTTCACTTAGCATTAACACTTAGTTCCATCCACGTGGTTGGAAATGGCAGGATCTCTTTCTTTTTCTATAGCTGAATAATATTGCATTGTGTGTATGTACCGTATCTTCTTTATCTGTTCATCTACTGATGGAGACTTTGGTTGCTTCCTATCTTGCATATTGTAAATAACGTAGCAATAAACATGGCAGTGCATTTATCTTTTGTTTTGAGATTTTGTTTTCTTTGGGAAAATTCCTAGAAGTAGAGCTATTGGATCATATGGTATTTCATTTTATTTCTATTTCCAGTGGAAGAACCTTCAAACTGCTTTCCACAGTGGCTTCATCAATTTAACTACCACCAACAGTGTAAGAGGGTTTTTCTTTTCTCCACATTTTTGCCGTAAATATTTTGTTATTTAAAAAAGGTATCACCAAAATGAGGAAAACAATAAAATTTAGGGTAAATTGGCAGTTCTAGAAAATAACATTTCTTATTATGTTACAGCATAAAGGAAGGCACTTACCAGCCCAATTAATCTTTATTATATATATATATATATAATAGTCTTAATTATATTCAGCTGTTGATTTATTTGTTGAAAACAGGCTTTTTACTTACCCTGTAATAATTATTTCTGGGTAACTTTGAGCACCCAAGCCCCAATTACCTCCATTGATGGGCCATTCCTGTAAGAAAAGGTAATTGTATAAAACAACATTCAAGTACACCACACATTTTCATATATGTATGACAATTAACAACATATTTTGCTTCCCCAAAGGATTTTCTATATATTTCTTCTAAAAAAATAACATTATGAAACACTCTAAGGTGATAAATATAATACTGAAATGTAACATTAAATACTAAAACTCATGTTTAATACCTTTTTGCTGTAACCTTGACGTTTCTGTCTAGCTCCAACAGAATAAAGTGCAGGAATAAGGTCCACAGGACAATCAGCAAAATATTCGCAACATGTAACTGGGGATTCATGTATACTCAAAGGGTAGGGATTTTCAAATATAGGATATCTTTAACAACAGGAAAAGAAAAACATTTAATAGTAAGGAATTATTATCTATGGTTAATACAACAATTAAAACATTTAAAAATTTTTACAGATTTGGAATGGAAATGGTTTTTAAAGTTTGATTTAATTAAAGTTGAAAGCTTTTGAAGGACCATATAACATATTATCTAAATTTTTATTTTAACTTTTGGGATAGTATGTTCTTTTCTAGAATTTTAGAAATTACATACATTTACCACAGAGATGGCATAGACCTAAGTCACGTAGATATGTAAACAAATGACATCTTTATAATGAAAGTTGCTCAATTAGAACAGTGAACAGCAAAGCTGCAGTGTAAACTACATACTATGTACCACACACTGGGCTAAGTGCTTTACACACGCATACACAGACACACACACACACACACACGTTATCTTATTTACTTCTTGCACCAAACCTGACTTAGGTATTTTACTGAAGAACAAACACAGGCAGAGTAATGTGCCCAAGGCATGCCAGTTAGCAAGAAGGAGAAGCATAATTTAAACTGTGCTCTTAACCATTAAGCTATAAGGTTCTCAATTAACAGACACTACATTCTTATAGCAGTAGAGCTCACACAAATGTTCGATTCTCCTTTCCTCCATCAATGTAATGTCTAGTGCCATAACCTAGAAAATACTCTCTTGTTTTAGTGATAATCTAAATAAAATTCTACCTTGTTTTCTAAGTATGGAATTATTAAATAATGCAAAAAATGCTTTTAAAATGATAAAGTTAAGGTAAAATCCTAGCTAAACATACAATGATAGTTATTTCTTTTCTGTTTTTTAAGTTCTTAGAATTGAGAATGGTTATTTAAAAATACCTGGAGAACCAGAAACTGGCTAAAAAGTCTAAAAAGTTCAGTGCCTTAGCTGTAAAAATTAGATACATTGATCATTCTAGTACAGACAATAATTAAAAACTTAGAGGAGAAAACTTGCAGAAAAGTCCTTTCTAGACTTCAAAATGAACCCAACCATCATCATTCCCTCCTCAACCACACATAAAAACAAAACAAGACAAAACAAAAAAACAGAAGACAAAACTCTAACAAAAACATGCATTTAAAAAGAGGCAGGCACATTTTTCTCAACACATTTTATAATCCTTAGCTCAATGATTCTATTATGACATATTTGATATATTTGCTAAGTAAAATACCTAGTCACAGGTTACTGGCATAATATTTTCTTTAACTTAAATATATCTCAGTACAGACCAGATGTAAAAGTCTCATTGTTTGAAAACTTAACTAAAGAAAAAAAAAGTGATATTAAGAATAAGTTATTCTAAGACTGTCATTTAGAAATAATGTTTTTAAATTCCTTTGTTCTACAATGGTCTTATTTTCAAAGAGAAAAAAACAATTATTACAGGTAGCTTGTACTAACTTGACATGAATTTATTAACACCTTAAAAGAGGGTAAATAATACCATTCATTTATAATTCAGGTATTCCCAATCTAAGCAGTATTCACATTTTGGATCAGATAATTCTTTATTGCAGCAACTGTCCTGTATACTGCGGAGGCTTAGCAGCATCCCTGTCCTTTACCACTAGATGCCAGTAGCAGTCCTTTTGTCAATAAAAGATGTCTACACAACTATTTCCAAATATCTTCTGGAGGGCAAAATTGTCCACAGTCGAGAAATACTGAAATACTGAAAGGGTAAACTCATTTAAAACTGTATTTAATTATAATCTCTCAGGAGATACAAATAAAGTCTATATGTTCTTCCATTCAAAAAACTTGTAAGTAAACATGCTATCATCCATGTTAGTAAAAGCAGAATACGGCATATGCCACAAAAAATTGCTAAGGTGGGAATTTACAGATCAGGTATGATGTATCTTGCTAAGAGAATATACAAAAATCTTAAAGGGGAAAAGAAGGCTGACTTTGAAGACATGGAAGTATGATGTTTGTTTAACACACAGTTCTGTTTTCTAGGGAATAAGTCACCATAGGAGAACAGTGAGAAGTGAGGTTGGAAAGGTACCCTGAATTCCTACTGTGTAGAATAGCAGGCTGAGAATGTGTTTTTAAATAAAAAAACAACAGAGAACAAGAGTGGTTTAAAAAGGAGAGTAGAAAGATTGGTGCTCCATGTAAAATTAATCTGACAATGATATTCATGACACACTGCAACAAAGAGAGTATATGGATAGAGATGGCAAGAACTTGTCTGGAAGTAGATTCTGATGGTATCAATTTTGAACATGCTGATTTTGTATTAGATTGAATTATAAAATTTCAGAAATTCAACAAATTTTGATTTAGAAAATGGACATCCTAAATCATCCAAATAGAGAAATTTGGCAGTTAATTATAAATGTGCATCTGGAGCTCTAAAAAGAGGTCAAGGTTATGAATATAATTACAGCATTTTAAAGAAAGGAAATAGCAAATCCTATGCTAAAAAGAATCTTTTTCACCACATAATAAAATACTTACTCACTAAATTTTATTTCTTACCCATTTTGTGCAAGGTCTATAAGTACTAAATCCTTTTCTAGAAGAACAACCACAGCATATGGTTCTTGAAAATCTTGAACAGGAAAACAATGCATGATTAATAGTTTTAAATATGTAAGAGGACAGTAAACTAGATAATAAACACTTCTTGGTTTTTATTTTATTTTGTTCCATTCTCTCAAGAATTTAACATTTTGATTTTGTACCTCATATAATTTAAGACTAGTATGTTTCAACTAAGATAATTCTATACAATAATCCATACATAATAATTTCAGTTTTGTAAAGATGAGTGAGACCAGAAGCTCACAGTAGTTTTTATGGCACTGAAAATTCCAAGGTAGGGGGTCATAGACAACAAATCAAAAATTTAAACCTGAATACCCATAAAAGCAACTCCTTTCTTGGATCTCATAAGAACTTGATAGAGTACTACTATAATATTATTATCTCTTGGATATTTTATATGTGCCTGATAACTATAAAATATATCTTTACATCTCAATTAGCATCAAATGAAGTAAAAAAGATTTAGGTTTAAATTCCTCTTGAAATAATATATACTATTTGTGGTGGTCAATTTGTCATCAAGCATCAGTCTAGATATTGCTGGGCTGACACTTTTTAGATGTTATTAACATTTAAATCAGTACACTTTGAATGAAGCAAATTATTTTATATAATGTAGGTGGGCCTCATCCAATCAGGTGAAGGCCTGGGAAGGCTGAGGTTTTCTGAAAAAGAAGCAATCTTTGCCTCAACATGGAAATACAGAAACCTGTTTCCAGCCTTCAGAATTTTGATTCAAGACTGTAACATCAACTCTTTCCTGAATTTTCTGCTTGCCAGCCTGCTCTATACATTTTAGATTTATCAGCCTCCAAAACTGCATGAACCAATTCCTTAAAATAATTTCTCTTTCTACCAGTCTCCTTCTCCCTTCCTTCCTCCCTCTATATTGGTTGTTTCACTCAAGAACCCTGATGAATACACTAGTATTCTACAGAATTTTAAAATGTTTCTTGATGTGGATAGTTTTGTTTTTTCCTTCAAAGGCACTTACCACTATATGTAATACTAAACAGATAAAGCTTATTGAACAAAATTAGCTTCTGAAATAAAATCTGCATAGCTTTGAAGGCAGGATCTCCCTCCCAGAAGAATTAGCACAATAGGATAAGGGAACTACTTAGATCTAGATAACACACAGATCTGTTCTGAATAATACCTATCTATAGAGAATGAATTTTAAGGATGGAAAGCTTACCATTTGGGTAAGGTGTTTCACATAATGTTAGAAAATCAACAATTGAATAGTCCATTTCTAGCACAGCAGTACTCTTCCCATGCATAACCGTTAAGCAAGGTCTTCTTCCTACAGTATCATATGACAAACCTCCTGATAAAATAATAAAAGGTTCCCTGGAAATAAAATACATAGTTAGGATTATAAATAGCACAGTACAGACTATTTTCTTGCTGGATCATAAACGTTTTATTTAGTGAAATAATAGAATCTTAAATTCTAACATTTTTATGCACAATTTAATTGAATACTCACATGTGAATTTTTTTATTGCATTAGGTGACTCAGGCAAATTCCTGAAAATTAACCTACAATAAGAATGAACATTAACCAGATTTGACTCTTACACCTCCCCTTGGTCCCTTGTTTTTCTTTTATCCTCTTTATACAATTGTCAAAAAACTCTCTGGGTTTCTGGTAAGTCTCTTGAATGTACTACCTTTATTTGCAATTCTAATGACCAGGCCTTCTCAAAAGAAGTTCCAAGATAGAATGTTAATGCACTAAGGCATCCATTGTATTTAATGAATTAAGTCTTCATTGGTGTACCAAGAATGTACTAGCTATAAATCACCCTTGAGAAAACTGAGAAAACAGTCACTCAAATTATTTTCTGCAGGACTCACTTCTCTCCTGGAACTTTGGCTGGTATGTTCTCAAACCCCAGACAGCTGCCATGCACATCTATCAGCTACCAGCCTGCTTCTAATTAGCCCTACAATGCCATCTTCTGTAGTAGTCATTATTAAATTTAATGATTTATCAACACCAACTTTTTAAGACTGTATATCTAAATATGTAAAAAAGAAAAGAAAACAAGTATCTTTTTATATGTTTTTGTCTGTGTTTATTCCTATATTTGACTTGCCTATTCATGTTTTGTGTCCATGTTTGTATTGGATTAATAATCCTTTTCTAATTGGTTTATAAGAGAGTTCTTTGCATTTTAAGGAAATTAGCCCTTAATCTGACATGTGTTTTCTCATTTTTTGGTGAGGAAGTTGTTTAGGGTACATTATTCAGATAATTTAAAATGTTCTGTGTAAGATTTTCTTAATTCTCTTCATTTATGGTTTTTCAGACAGCTTCTTAGTGCTTACTTTAAGGCCAGTGTATCTATCTCCCTCCTCTTCACATCTAACACAAGCAGTATTAATAATATGTGATGGCTAAAAGTGCTAGTTTTGGAACTAAACTGTCTGCATATAAATCTCAGCTATGTGATATTGGACAAGGTGTTTACCCTCTCTGTGCCTAGCTTTTGCTTCTATAAAATGGAGATAGAGTGATAAATATCTACCCTCAGACAATTATTGAATTAATTAATATACACAAAGCACTGTGGTCAATGCCCGGCACAAAGTTCACCCTTAGTAAGAATTACCTTTTATTACTGTTCTTATCATCAAATCATCACTACCACCTATTGTGAAAGTTTCCCCTCTTGTGATATGTGGAAAGAAACATTAGAACTTCTAAACTATTTATATCTAAAACAAGAATAAATAAACTTCACTAAAATTTACTATAAGTATAGGTAATTTATAAGTAAATATATTATGGCAAATAACCCAATTTTTTTATACCTATTCAAAATACATTAAAAATGTGTATATATGTTTGTATATATAATATTTTCTCACTTAAAACTCCACACTTTTTGCTTTACTATATTTTCTTTCTTTGCTTTATGCATTTTATAGTATTTATCACTAAAACTAATTTATTTTGCTTACTGTTTTTGTCAAGAAAATGTAAGTTCCACAAGGGCAAGGAGCTTTATCCATGTAATTCATTGCTGTATCCAAAAGAGTGACTCATGGGTAAATGAATGAACTAATGTAACTGTATGTTACATTAACCACTGTCTAGCTTACTATCATTTACTTCTCACCACTAGGATTGAAGTGATTTTATTTTTGCAGCTAAGTGACAATAATAAGTGACAGAGCTTAAGATTTTGTCCTAAATAGAATGATAGCCATACATTTATTGTTTCAATCTCTTAGCAAATTGTAATTATTATGACTGTGGTAGGAAAGTATATTTACTTCTTTTTATTACATATAATGAATAAATAAAATATGTCTTCTCTCTTCTGTACTTTGAAATACAGCATTCAACACAATATAAAATACTGAGAAGAAGGGTGAAGAATCCAACAACTTAATCTTTTACCGAATGGAAGGCCCAAGGCAGTATTTCATATGTATTATTTCAAGTATATTCTGATAAGTATGTTTCTACATATAGTCAACTTAAAGAAAAAAGTGCTAAGGCAACTGTTTGTTGAATGGCCTGTAACTTGCTATACTTTTCTAAACTCAGGACAAAAAATAAACAGTGAAATAGATATGGATAAAAGTAAATGGTTAAATAGTTTGAAAGGAATACCATAGTATTGTATAAAAGGTAATATTCTTTTATACAATAAAAGTTTCCCAAATCTATCAATAAATGTGTATATATTTGTATTTTTTTCTTTTCCTTATTTTATGTGATTTTTATAAAATCATCTAAGTATGCTAGGCAGGAATCACCTGACCTATGAACCCCCACAGGTTATATTTTTTCATTATAATCCCTCAAACCTTTAAGAGTAAATATTAGTGAAATGAGTATTTTACAAGAAGAAATCAGTCATAACTACAATGATAAAATAAAGGTAAATATTTTAACATTAGACAGTGAAAATTATAAAAGTTCAAAGTTATTGTTGACATTTGGAATTATTTTAAAAGTCCTAGAAGTCTACATTTTTCTACATAATATGCAAATTATGGAGGTAGAGAATCTTTTTTTTTTTTTAAATAAAAAGTTAGCCTTTGGGATGTTATAATAAGGTCTACGGGTAATATAGTTTTTATTCCATAATTTAAAGTAGAATCACTTTTCATAAGGTTGGCTGTTATCCAAGACCCTCATGTTTGAAAACATTCAGATGAGGGAGGTGTTAGTTTGGACATTTCACAATTTTGATTAGAATTTTTAAGAGGCTTCAGGGAAGTAAATACATGTTTCACCCATCTGATTAACCTCCCCAGGCTGGCCTTGACAATAGGTTTGGCTCAAGATATATTTCCATATGAGGCATTCTTTACTGAAAGAAGGTACTTCTACCCAAAATTGGTCATTTGTATAACCAATTTGCTCAACTCAGTTCCAATAACATTACTCATTCACTCAAATATTTTTTGAGCACCTATATTTTTCAGAATTAAACATTGCTCTCATGTCTAGTCCAGATGGACAATAATACACCATGAGTAGTGCTAGGAAGAAAACGAAACAAGGTAGAGTTGGGAAGCTATCTGTGTGGCAGGGACTATAGGGTTCCTGTGGGAGAGAGGTCAGGAAGGCCTGCAAGGTAATGACAGAAGAGCTGGGACCAGAATGAAGAAGCAGCAGCTATTCAAAGGCCCTGGGGTTGGGGGAGAAGGATGGACATTCCAAGCAGCAGGAATGATCACTGCAAAGACCACAGGTTAGGAATGAGCTTGGTATGAGGAACTAGTATGGCTGCACCACAGTGAGTAAAACAATACATGGTAATAGAAAAAATGACCCCAAATCTTGTAAACAGAGCCTGTTTACTCTACTGGGATCTCAAGAACCTGTCTCCACCATTTCATTCCCATAATTTCTGGTCCTAATAACCTGCAGTTATATTATTACAATAGCATTTGTACAAGTTGTTCACCGCCTGAGTATATTTCCCCTAATTTTCTGTTTGGCTAATTCCTATTCTTCCTTTAAAACTCAGTCTGATCATTAATTCTTCAAAAAAAAAGCCTTTCCTGACCCATCCACCCTGACTGAGTAGGGTGCCCTTCCTGTGTTCCTAAGCAACCTCTCAAACCTCTTTTCAGCAATTACCACTGAATTGTCATTGCTTATCTAGTTTCCCTCTGTGTTGTGAGCTTCTTCAAAACAGAAAGGCTATGTTAACCTCTGCACTTCAAAAGTGTATCCTAAAGAGTGTGTCAAATACACACTGAATCCCAAAGAGTGCATCAAATACACATTGTATCACTAAACCCTCTGCTCAGCTGGTTACTGGTGCTAGATTTAGAATCAGAAATGCTGTAGGAGGGGCCCAGGATCTTAAGTGATTGCTACATGGCCAGATTTGGGAAACACTGTCTAAAGTTGAAATTTAACTGTTGTGCTTTTCTGATACTCTTTCTGCCTAATTAGTACTCCTACCTATCATATTCACTACTTCTATACATTTTTTAAATTGGAATTTAAGCTCTAGTCACTCTCATATGCCACTGATTTACATTACTAATATTACCAAATCCTCATTTTTTAAATGGAGATATGCCATTCTATTTCAGGGGTAACACTTAACTTTATTTGGTGAGCAGAATTGTACCTTAGTTCTTGGTACCTAGTAACAAATATCTTCGTTACTCTAACCTCAGGGCTTAGCACAAAGTCCAAAGACATACACACTTAGTAAAGGAATTAATAAGTGATTAATTCTATGAGACCCTGTTTCAAATTTCCAATGCTTAGTTCAAATTTCAAAGGTAAATTATGATTATCTAATTTGAATTAGTCTAATAGTTTAATTAATTCTATGAGACCCTGTATCAAATTTCCAATGCTTAGTTCAAATTTCAAAGGTAAATTATGATTATCTAATTTGAATAGTCTAATGGAAATTTATGCAACTATGATCTTACTTGGTGTCAAATTGTCTATTTTTATATGTTTATGCCTACTTTATATAAGTTAAAAGTTAAGATTTTGCTGATTAGGTGTCAATTATTATAAGTTGATCTACATACATGGTTAGTGTGGAAAACTGTAAAGCACAATCAAAAAGTAAAAATGAATTGTTTACTATGTTTTTTGAGCTATCAAATCGAAATGGAATAATGAAACACAAGTGTTATAGCTGCACTGATGGCACAAAGTAAAAAGAGGTGGACAAAACTGGCATCACAGCCAGAGTCAAAAGGGAGGCTCGAGCTGTACTCACGATTACATTCTTCATCACTGCATATTAAAGCGGTTATTTCCTTCTACTTTAAAATGTCCTTGAGGAAGCAGTAAAATGACTACTTTTAAATCTTGACCCTTGTTGTGATTTTAAGGTTGTATTGAGAAAATAGGAAGTATACATAAAGCATTTCTTTTGCATACTGAGTTGGACAGTTATTTCTAGAAAAGCATTTGAGTTTTGAACTCAACTATTAGCTATTAGTTTTGCTTACAGGATGACTGACAGATATCATTATATAGGCTTCGGTAATTGACAGTCATTTTCTTTAAAATGAATGAATCTTTTTTTAAAGAAAAACAATTGACATTATTTGTTTACAACAGTAAAACCCAGGCTTTCAGGTAAAAATCAAGTGTTTGGAACACTTTCATTTGCCATGTTGAGCTTCACCGTTTCCCATAGACTTTTCTGATGAAATTGGTGGTGATATTAACAATATAAAAATATATTATATAATGAAAATATGTCAATACTAGAAAATATGGGTGACTCACTGGGTCAATTAATTTTCCAAATGACTAGTGCCATAATGTTATAAAAGCATGTATGGGTGAATGGGTCATTAAAAATGCAGATAAAACAACAGATTTTAATGAAACTGTACAAAACCTTTCTCAGATGGATTCAGATTCCACTCTACAACTAATCTTTAAGAATCTACCACTTGTTAAATTTGGGTATAGTATCAAAAAATACCATTATTAAAAGTCCAAATATCTATCTATGTAGAGCTTGATTTTCATTTACTTCAATTAAAAGATCATGTCACAACAGAGATAACTCATCTATTATACTAGACTTTAGATTTCCAAAACAAAACAATTTTACTATTCTTTAAAAAATAAAGTTATTTAAAGTATTTTATGTTAACATACAAAGGGTCTTTATTATTTTTAATGGAATCAATAAATATTTTTAAAATTCTAAGCTTATTTCTAATATGGTAAATATTAATAGATAAAACTCATATAAATAAAAGTTCTTTGGGGGTAATTAAAAGTATAAAAGGTCCTAAGACGAATTTGTGGGTTATTAGTATATACCTAAAAATTAAGGCCACACAAAAGAAAATCTGTAATAATGACAGGTTTTCATTTTAATAAAGGTTATGATAATTAATTGGTTCTTAAAATTCAATAAATTATATAATTACATAAAAAGGCAATAATAGGTTTAAGTTTATTAAAAGGGTTTCTATTAGTACCATGCAAAGAAATAAAATGGTGTTCTTTAAATTATTCTCTTTTGACCATTAACATAATGATGATGACTTACTGAAGTTCTTAAGATTTCTCTTCACACTAGCCAAATTTTAATGTCTTCCTTAATCATTTAAGAATTTAGGAGTTATTTAGCATCAATCCTCTAACATCTGAAATCTTCATTTAAATAATGAGGTAAATGCCACAATTTGGAGACAAGGGCAGAAGAAGAATCCATAAATTCTAAAGTCTTCACTTAATTCTGAAAGGGAAAAGAGATTTCAAAACACCTTTCCCACCTTGGAGGCAGAAACTTGCGTCAGTGCCCCTGAAAACTTCACGAATCTTAGTAACTTTAGAGGAATTACATACTCTCTTGTAGTCAGTGAAGGCTAATAGGTGTAACAAAAGCTACTGTGATGAAGTTGCCATACTTACGGCAACACAACTCTTCTCTTCCTGTGCTTTCTGGGGCAGAGCATTAATTATAGTGCTGAAGTTAAACTACAAAGTAAAAAAAACATTAAACACCAAAATAAGTCAGTGAGATAAAGATACAGGACTTGGTAGAACTATCCCAACCAAACAAATTCCACAAAAATTATGCTTCAAGATTTCAGTGTATTATAGTTTTAATATGCAAGCTTGTTATACTTTGGGATTTCGATGTATTATAGTTTTGATATGCAAGTTTATTAGGATGCACGAGATTTATAAGGACACAATCCATATTAGTCCATTACTCTGTATTCTTTCTAGTATCAATACAAATAAGAGAATTTATGTAACAGGTATTTTTCATAAAGAAATCTGAAATCTTCAACTTAGTCGTTGCCATGTAGAATTAATTTGTGATTAAATACAGCATATATGAGGATCACAGTGTTAGAAGTATGACTTCAAAGCTTATCTATGAAAGAACATTATGCAGTTTTCAAAATCATTTGCTGCAGAGGATAAGGTCTTAGATGGATTTGGTATCTGTCCTCCAGAAAAACAATCTAAATGACAGAAACTGATATCAATATATACTATAAGAATCCAAGACAAAGTACTAGAACAAACAGTGAACCATCACTAAGACTAGATAATCAGTCTATTCAGATACTCACATCATGAGTGAAAGTGTTTTGGGGATGGGTGAAAATGTAGATTAGGATGAATAATGATGGGAAATCTACCCTCAGATTAATCTGAACAATCCACAACGTTTAAGGATGAGCTAGAGAACCAATTTAGATGATGAAGAAGGCATGGCTGCAGAAGAAAAAAACTGTAGGGAAGATCCAAATGAACTTCAGTGGTAGGAAAAGTAGGATGGAAAAACTAGGTGTATAAGAAGGGGCTACCTGGACAGTCTTAACAACTAAGTAACAATTTTGAAAACAATTGTATTGAAATTATATTATGCCATTTTATAAACAACATATTAAAAAACTACAAGGTTTTAAATTTTAATTTAGGATTTCAGAAATGGTAGAATTGTTACCAAGTGAATCTCAATGGCTAACATACAAATTTTTTAAAATTCATGATAACAGTTTCTAAATAAAGGGACAAAGACAAGCCTATGAATAATTTCTAGTCCCTGCCAAAACATTTTAAAAGCTTAGCTGGACAACTGCTTGCAAAAAATTAAATGGTTAAGTTTCTATGAAACACTGCAGCTTTGAGTGCAGATGCAAACACATTTAACTTCAACCCCCTATATTATCACAGCAGGTTGCTTTTCCAGTAACAGCAGAAATGTAGGAGTTCATGTTGCGGTTACAGAATTGAAGGTAATTGTAAAGCATAAAAGCTGATTTTTAAGGTAGTGAACTAATGAAACACAACAAAAATAATCCCTTGTGGATGAGACTGGTGAAACTGTAATATTTTATACTCAGTTCTTTAAAGTATACATAGATATTTTCAAAAAGTAATGTAGTAGTTTGTCACGATTCATTAAAAAACCTTTTTATCTACAAAATTTCATCACTGGAAATTTATTGTAAAGAAATAGTGCAATAGTGAAAATATTCTGTTGAATTATCAAAAATATTAAAAAAAAAGAATATGTTCACTACTGTATTTTTATCTATAATATTAAAAACCTGATTACCTACAATATCAAAAAAGCTAAATGTTCAACAAAGGGGACTGTGAGTAAACTACACAGCCTTTAAAACTATTAAGGAAAAAAAACTGATAAAAAGTTGACATGTTAAGTAGGAAAAAAACTTGAATATGCTCTAAGAATATAATTAAGTGAAAATGGATATGTATCTGAAAAAAGACTTAGGGAAAATGAAGAAATGGAAAAACTTGTTTTAGAATTGTAGAATTATAGATAATATGCTTCTCTTGTGAGGATTTTACTTTTTTAGTGTTACTGAATTTTTTTAAAACCTTGACACTTCCATAAACACTTCAGAGAAAAAGGTAACAGTGGTCAGAATAAAATTAGTGTAATTGTGACTAACTGTATTTTATGCAAAAGTACATATTTCGTATGAGATACCATGAAAATAGTTTGCCAATTTTTAATGTAATTTCCAAATTCGTCACTACCTTTCATTTTAAAGTACTACTAAAATATAGCTTACACTGAAGAATTTTCTGCTTCCTGGGTCACTCAAGAATAACTGTACAAATTAAGTTAGAATATTGTTACGATTCATCCATTCAACAAGCATTTACTAAGTGCTTAATATGTGCTGGTCACTGAAGCAGGGGCCAAAATGTCTTGTATTCCATCACTGAATTCCTCCCACTTCACTCCATCCTTAGCCAGCACACCCCATTCTTCTACACTTCTTATTCTTTTCATGTACTTCACCTAATTTGATGCTCCATTTCAGGACTCAAACCTATTTTAATTCTAAGACTTATGGTTCTGTGGTCAAAATTTTTTCTACAATATCTGGATCATGTAATCATATGACAACACTTTTAGTGTTTAAGAAAGTTATCTTCTCTATCTATACTCTGGATTAATCATGAGAGAATCACTCTAAAACTTTCTTCCAAAATTATTCCCTTTTTCATTTTCAGTGTCTCCTATTCAAACAGTTCTTTCTTTTCTGCCATTAGTCGTACGGAGGTCTTCTCTAACTTAAAGTAAAAACAAAACAAACCTATGTCTTCCTTTTCCTGATGACACATAATTGCTACTTCTATCTACTGCTGAGTTTACTGAATACATGTTTTAAACCAGCATTTTCTATTGCGATTCCACCCATTTCTTTTTCTTCCTTTTAATGTCCCTACATCCTGGTTCATGTTTGAAATGAAGTTAATAAAATACTCTCACATATGAATCCTTCCTACAATACGTATCTCCTAATCTTTTTCTGTTATTATTGCTGTAAATCTTTCTATAGCAGTAAACAATGCTTGCTTACTCTCTCCTATAAATACTTCAAGAATGTGACATCCTGGGTTCTCTATTTTTTCTCCTGCTCAGAATCTACTAGCCCTCGTCAGTGCATCTTTATTTTGGTGTCCTTCAAGTTAAAAAAATCAGTGCTGGGAGCTTTGGCTCTAAAGGGTTCTGAGCTTTCAGGGAGCCATCCTGTATGTACTCCTTTATACTCAAGCAATATCACCTCCATTTTAGCAAGCATCACTGGAAAATGAACTGCAAGGGCCTGATGCATGTTTACTTTCAAACAAAGTCAACAAGTAAACTTGCCAATGATATAAAAATGGATTTGGAGTGGGGATTAAAGATGGCGGCATGAGAGGAGAGAGAGAGGCTTCCTCTAAAACTGGATACAATTAGAAAATTTAATTGGTGCAACTAATCCTCAGAGAGCAACAGGAAAGAGGACGGCATCAGACTGCACACACCTGGAGAAAAGAGCAGACCTCAGTGAACGGGGTAACGTACCAGAGCTGTGGCTTCGCGGGCGGCGAGCCCCTCCCCTACCCCAGCTCACTGGCGGTAGGAAGAGAAACGGAGCAGGGAGGGAGTGGGAGGCCTGGGAGTGCTGAATACCTAGCTCCGGAGATCTGCGCTGGGAGCACAAACCTATATTTCATGGTGCTTTCATGAGACTCGCATGACAACCGGGTTGGAAAGTTAATACAGGCAGAGTTCCTGGGAGACTGGGATTCCAGGTGCTTGTGTAAAGCAGGGATCCATATCTGGCTGCTCTGGGATAAAAACTTATACCTGTGTGACCGGCCCACTGGCTCAGGCAGTGGAGACAGGCACAGCAGCCAGGAGGCCGGGAACAGCTCTTTCCTACCCCCAGGCACCAGTACTGCTCCCCTGCGACCCCCGACATTGCTTCAGGGGCTGAGCAGCTCCAGAATAGAGCTTCTGGACACTAGAGGGCGCCATATACAAACATGAAACGCCAAAGGAACCTTGTCCAGAGTAAAATTATTAATACAACTCCTGAGAAAGATTTAAATGACATGGACCTCGTAACTCTTCCTGAAAGGGAGTTCAAAATAAAAATCATCAACATCCTAATGGAGGTACGGAAAGACATCCAAGAACTCAGGAATGAATTCAGGTCAGAGACCCAATCATTAAAGAACACAATGCACGGTATTAAAAGCAGGTTGGATATGGTGGAGGAGACAATAAATGAAATAGAAACTAGAGAAGAGGAATACAAGGAAGCTGAGGTACAGAGAGAAAAAAGGATCTCTAAAAATGAAAGAACATTGAGAGAACTGTGTGACCAATCCAAGCGGAACAATATTCGCATTATAGGGATACCAGAAGAAGAAGAGAGAGAGAAAGGGATAGAAAGTGTCTTTGAGGAGGTAGTTACTGAAAACTTCCCCAGTCTGGGGAAGGACATAGTCTGTCAGGCCATGGAGATCCACAGATCCCCCTACACAAGGGACCCAATGAAGACAACACCAAGACACATAGTAATTAAAATGGGAAAGATCAAGGATAAGAACACTGTTAAAAGCAGCCAGAGGCAGAAATAAGATCACATACAAAGGAAAGCCCATCAAGCTAACATCAGACTTCTCAGCAGAAACCTTACAGGCCAGAAGGGAGTGACATGATGTATTTAATGCCATGAAGCAGAAGGGCCTGGAACCAAGATTACGTTATCCAGCAAGATTATCATTTAAATTTGAAGGAGGGATTAAACAATTTCCAGATAAGCAAAAGCTGAGAGAGTTTACCTCCCACAAACCATCTCTGCAGTCTATTTTGGAGGGACTGCTATAGATGGACGTGTTCCTAGGGTTGGATAGCTGCCACCAGAGGTAGTAAAATCATGGTAGGGAGGGTGGAGCAGCTGATTGCAAGGCAAATGCAAAATTAAATTGACTATCCCCAAAGTCAATCAAGGGATAGAGAAAAAGTACAGAATTTGATACCTAATATATAAAGAATGAAGGAGGAAGAAAAAGCAGGAGAAATAGAAAAGAACCTTTAGATTGTGTTTGTAACAACATACTAAGTGAGTTAAGTTAGACTCTTAGATAGTAAGGAAAGTAATCTGCAACCTTTGGTAACCACGCATCTAAAGCCTGAAATGGTAATAAGTACATACCTATCGATAATCACCCTAAATGTAAATGGACTGAATGCACCAATCAAAAGACATAGAGTCACTGAATGGATGAAAAAACAAGACCCATCTATATGCTGCTTGCAAGAGACTAACCTCAAACCCAAAGACATGCACAGACTAAAAATCAAGGGATGGAAAAAGATATTTCATGCAAACAATAGGAAGAAAAAAGCAGGTGTTGTGTTGCAGTACTAGTATCAGACAAAATAGACTTCAAAACAAAGAAAGTAACAAGAGATAAAGAAGGACATTACATAATGATAAAGGGCTCAGTCCAACAAGAGGATATAAGCATTATAAATATATATGCATCCAACACATGAGCACCAGCATATGTGAAACAAATACTAACAGAACTAAATGCAATGCATTCATTTTAGGAGACTTCAACACACCATTCACTGCTAAGGACAGATCCACCAGACAGAGGCACTGAACAACACGCTAGAACAGATGGACATAATAGACATCTATAGAACTCTACACCCAAAAGCAACAGGATACACATTCTTCTCAAGTGCACATGGAACGTTCTCCAGAATAGACCACATACTAAGTCACAGAAAGAGCCTCAGTAAATTCCAAAAGATTGAAATTCTACCAACTAACTTTTCAGACCACAAAGGTATAAAACTAGAAATAAATTGTACCATGAAAGCAAAAAGGCTCACAAACACATGGAGGCTTAACAACATGCTTCTAAATAGTCAATGGATCAACGACCAAATTAAAATGGAGATCCAGCAATATATGGAAATAAATGACAACAATAACACAAAGCCCTAACTTCTGTGGGATGCAGCAAAAGCAGTCTTAAGAGGAAAGTATATAGCAATCCAGGCATATTTATAGAAGGAAGAACAAACCCAAATGAATAGTCTAACGTCACAGTTATCAAAATTGGAAAAAGAAGAACAAATGAGGCCTAAAGTCAGCAGAAGGAGGGACATAATAAAGATCAGAGAAGAAATAAACAAAATTGAGAAGAATAAAACAATAGAAAAAAACCAACGAAACCAAGAGCTGGTTCTTTGAGAAAATAAACAAAATAGATAAGCCTCTAGCCAGACTTATTAAGAGAAAAAGAGAATCAACACACATCAACAGAATCAGAAATGAGAAAGGAAACATCACGATGGACCCAACAGAAATACAAAGAATTATTAGAGACTACTATGAAAACCTATATGCTAAGAAGCTGGAAAACCTAGAAGAAATGGACAACTTCCTAGAAAAATACAACCTTCCAAAACTGACCAAGGAAGAAACACAAAATCTAAACAGACCAATTACCAGCAAAGAAACTGAAGCGGTAATCAAAAAAACTACCCAAGAAAAAAACACCTGGGCCAGATGGATTCACCTCGGAATTTTATCAGACATACAGAGAAGATATAGTAACCATTCTCCTTAAAGTTTTCAAAAAAATAGAAGAGGAGGGAATACTCCCAAACTCATTCTATGAGGCCAACATCACCCTAATACCAAAACCAGGCAAAGACTCCACCAAAAAAGAAAACTACAGACCAATATCCCTGATGAACATAGATGCAAAAATACTCAACAAAATATTAGCAAACCGAATTCAAAAATACATCAAAAGGATCATACACCACGACCAAGAAGGATTCATCCCAGGGATGCAAGGATGGTACAACATTCGAAAATCCATCAACATCATCCACCACATCAACAAAAAGAAAGACAAAAACCACATGATCATCTCCATAGATGCTGAAAAAGAATTCGACAAAATTCAACATCCATTCATGATAAAAACTCTCAGCAAAATGGGTATAGAGGGCAAGTACCTCATCATAATAAAGGCCATATACGATAAACCCACAGCCAACATCATACTGAACAGCGAGAAGTTGAAACTTTTCCTCTGAGATCAGGAACAAGACAGGGATGCCCACTCTCTCCACTGTTATTTAACATAGTACTGGAGGTCCCAGCCACAGTAATTAGACAAAACAAAGAAATACAAGGAATCCAGATTGGTAAAGAAGAAGTTAAACTGTCACAATTTGCAGATGACATGATATTGTACTTAAAAAACCCTAAGGACTCCACTCCAAAACTACTAGAACTGATATCAGAATTCAGCAAAGTTGCAGGATACAAAATCAACACACAGAAATCTGTGGCTTTCCTATACACTAACAATGAGCCAATAGAAAGAGAAATCAGGAAAATAATTCCATTTACAATTGCATCAAAAAGAATAAAATACAATCCCTATCAAATTACCAACAACATTCTTCAACAAACTGGAACAAATAGTTCAAAAATTCATATGGAAACACCAAAGACCCCGAATAGCCAAAGCAATCCTGAGAAGGAAGAATAAAGTGGCGGGGATCTCACTCCCCAACTTCAAGCTCTACTACAAAGCCATAGTAATCAAGACAATTTGGTACTGGCACAAGAACAGAGCCACAGACCAGTGGAACAGATTAGAGACTCCAGACATTAACCCAAACATTTATGATCAATTAATATTCAATAAAGGAGCCATGGACATACAATGGCGAAATGACAGTCTCTTCAACAGATGGTGCTGGCAAAACTGGGCAGCTACATGTAAGAGAATGAAACCTGATTACTGTCTAACCCCATACACAAAAGTAAATTCAAAATGGATCAAAGACCTGAATGTAAGTCATGAAAACATCTCCCTGGTCAAGGAAAACAAAAGCAAAAATGAACAAGTGGGACTATATCAAGCTGAAAAGCTTCTTTATAGCAGAGGACACCATCAATAGAACAAAAAGGTACCCTACAGTATGGGAGAGTATATTCATAAATGACGGATCCGATAAAGGGTTGATATCCAAAATATATGAAGAGCTCACGCACCTCAACAAACAAAAAGCAAATAATCCAATTAAAAAATGGGCAGAGGAGCTGAACAGTTCTCCAAAGAAGAAATTCAGATGGCCAACAGACACATGAAATAATGCTCCACATAGCTAGTTATTAGAGAAATGCAAATGAACCACAATGAGATATCACCTCACACCAGTAAGGATGGCTACCATCCAAAAGACAAACAACAACAAATGTTGGCGAGGTTGTGGAGAAAGGGGAACCCTCCTACACTGCTGGTGGGAATGTAAATTAGTTCAACCATTGTGGAAAGCAATATGGAGGTTCCTCAAAATGCTCAAAATAGACTTACCATTTGACCCAGGAATTCCACTTCTAGGAATTTACTCTAAGGATGCAGCAGTCCAGTTTGAAAAAGACAGATCCATCCCTATGTTTATCGCAGCAGTATTTACAATAGCCAAGAAATGGAAGCAACCTAAGTGTCCATCAGTAGATGAATGGATAAAGAAGATGTGGTACATATACACAATGGAATATTATTCAGCCATAAGAAGAAAACAAATCTTACCATTTGCAACAACATGGATAGTGCTAGAGGGTATTATGTTCAGTGAAATAAGCCAAGCAGAGAAAGACAAATACCAAATGATTTCACTCATCTGTGGAGTATAAGAACAAAAGAAAAACTGAAGGAACAAAACAGCAGCAGAATCACAGAATCCATGAATGGACTAACAGTTACCAAAGGGAAAGAGACTGGGGAGAATGGGAGGGTAGGGAGGGATAAGGGTGGGGAAGAAGAAAGGGGGTATTATGATTAGCATGTATAATGTGGGAGGTGGGGGAAAGGGGAGGGCTTTGCAACACAGAGAAGACAAGTAGTGATTCTACAACATCTTACTATGCTGATGGACAGTGACTGTAATGGGGTTTGTTGGGGGGACTTGGGGTAGGGGAGAGTCTAGTAAACATTATGTTCTTCATGTAATTGTAGATTAATGATAACAAAATTTTTTAAAAAAGGATTTGCTATCAGTTTCAATTTAGCAGTAATGAAGTAAAGCATAGGTCAAAGCTTGGGATCCTAGGCCACAGACAAAACCCAATCTGAAGCACATACTTATATAACTACTAAGTGACATATCATTCTTCATAAAACAGAGCTATCAATCTGGTAGTCTTCCTTTTCTAGCTGTGGGGATTATACCACAGTAGTGTTAAGGCAATGCAAGTCAAATGTTAGCTTAAACTTAAGAAAGTGAATGGCAACTTATTCTAGGTATGATGTTTGGAGAATAAGACTAGAAGGAAATCTTCTAGTTTTGAGAGAAGATAATACAGGTAAAACCTGAGGTGGATAATAAGAATATCTCTTAAAATAGAGATAAAGTGAGAATTAGCCAATTTAAGATTGAAACTTTCTGAACAACATGGTAAAAGTAGTATAAAAACAGGGAAAGTTATCTGATGAGGCATCTGAAATGTGAAGAGTCCAAGGACTCATAAGAGACCTTCTCTCATTAGGTGCAATTAAATGTAAATCTACCTGTGGATTTTTCCTAAACAGTGTAAACCCAAGTGCCATGACCACAAAGGGATGCCACAAAACCTAAACCTGGACCTCATCAAATTAGGATTAAATTTGTAACCTGAAGTGATCTATGAAGTTATCTGAGTACCTAGGGTTACTTGCATTTAGTTATCCAGCCTGGTTAGGGGCACCAATAGATCTCTCAGTTCATGTTAGTGTGGTTACTCACACCGAGTATGATTTAATGTTAAATTTAAGAAGATGATCTGATAAACTAGCAAATTTAAAAGAGAATCCAGTTCTTGGCAAAGTAAGTGACCTGTGAATCAGGATGATTGTACGTGATCCTAAGCCATGCTATCTGTGAGAGTCCAGTGTACTGAGTAAGAGCTCCAGCTTTGGAGTCAACCTGGGCTCAAATTCCAGCTGTTACTTCATAGGGCAAGTTAACTTAAGCTCTCTCTGACTCCTATCTATAGCTCTAAATGGAGATGATGAAAGTGCCCATTTCATAGTGCCCTTATGAGAACTATGAAAGATAATGCATCCAAACTGCAGAGATCACCTGGCATACAGTAAGCAAATAATGGAGGACAGAGAAAAGCAGGGGCTTCAGGCATGATAAAAGACAATACAAGCATACTTATTGATGTAAAGAGTATTAGCAAACCTATGATGCCTATCAAAATGAACATTGTTGTCAATGATCAATGTATTTGCAAATGAACTGAAGCTGAGTTTCTTCATCTGCAGTTTAGCAGAACAATTGTTGCTGGGAGATCTTCAAGTATGAGTATGATCTTGGGAATTGGTGGTGAATGTGAACAGAGAGTATGCTTCATTCAAAAAGAAGTACAGTGTGGTTAAGAGTACAAACTTAATCAAATTTGGACTCCTCCAATTATGAACTGTGTTACTTTGGGTAAGTCACTCAACCTCTCTGCTTCAGTTTTTTCATCTGTAAGACAATGGTAATAATCACACCTGCCTCACAGTATTGTTAACATTAAATAAATTAATATGCATAAAGCACTTTCAATAGTGTCTGGCTCCCACTAAGCACAGCAAGAATGTTAACAGATACAGTTATTTAAGAACAATTTATAGTTGAGAAGGAAAACAAAAACATAAGAAACCTGTGCACTGGGGAACCACAATCTGTGCACGAGGGAGTTTGTTCTTGGGCCCTGGAGAGTTAGGATGGAAAACACAGCCCTGGTAGCAGTGGGAGAAACTCAGTGATAGCTAAGTTTGTGAATACTCTTGAAATAGACTTCTAGATATTTTCAGAACCAGAATATCACAAATGTACCCTGAACTATTACTGTAGTCTGCATTTTTTATATTCTTATCTAGGTACTCTATCTAGAGCTTTTAGTCCACATATAAAATTAAATTTTAAGGAATCAGCTTACCTACTCAACTGCTTGAAAACAAATTCTGGTACTACAGCAGAGAGGGGGTCAGGCAAACAACCACAAAAGCCCAACAACTTTTCCTTAAAGATAAATTAAAATATATCATATGTGTGCATATGTGTGAGTATCAAGGGTTAGCAAACTATGGCCTACTGTTTCTGTAAATTCTACAAACTAAGAATGGTTTTTACATTTTTAAAGAGTTGAAAAAAATACACGAGTATTTTATGACACATGAAAATTACATTAAATTCAAATTTCAGTGTCCATAAATAAACTGTTATTGGAACATAACTGATTTCATGCATTTATGATTTGTCTATGGCTACCTGCTACAATGGCAGAGTTGAGTAGATGCAGCAGAGACCCAAAAGTATTTCATCTCGGGCCCTATCCACCAAAGGTCTGCCACAGAACATGTTATGATGAAAGGGAGTAGGTAAATTTCTTAGTTGTGGTTCTCCAAATGTTGACTAAACTGCCGTAGTTAAGCACAGTAGTTGCTTTAAGGTTCCCTAACAGCGATGCTTTCTGCCCCCTACCCCCAACCAGTGATTCTTTGAATGGCAATCTGTTTCTCATAAGAAACTAACTTTTAATGGTCTGTAGTGTAAAAATCTTAAGGAGTTCAACTGAGTACTTGTTTGAAAACATGAACCTATCCAGAGCTGCTTCCTATTGAAAATTCGGCCCTGCCTACAACTTCTTATGCTACTATTGAAATAAAAAGGACTGAAGTAGAGGAGAACAGCAACTAGAGTTTATGAAACACCTACCATGTGCCAAGCACAGTGTATTATTTCTTTCAGTTCTTCACAAAAATTTTAGGAAGGGTATTGCTATCCCTATTTCACTGAGGTAAGGACAAAGGTGCAGTAAAGTTAAACAACCTGCCTAAGATAATACACTCAGTAAGTGGCAGAACTGGGATTTGAACCTAAGTCTGACAATCCAAAATCCTAAAGCAGAGGTTTTCATATGCATTGATCATGACTCATCGTAAGAAGTACATTTTACTGCATAATACAGTAATAGTCATAAACAAAAAATTATTTTCACAACCCCTTAACAGATTACCATTATCTGATACCTAAAAAAAAAAAATCTCTTTATCGAATCAGTGTTTCCTTCTCAGAGTAAGATGATTCTCAACCTAGCGAAGAACAGTAGTGAATTATGATAAAGCCTTGTTATTGTAAAGTCTAGTTAACTTTGCTCATTGTACATCTGCTTTGTGAAAGCAAAATCAGAGAATATCTGCATTTTAGATGTGTGTCAGGTTATCAGATGCTGTTTTGAGACAACTGACATAATAATTAATTACTATTTTATTAGGAAACCTACCTGAGACAACTGGTTAAAGATTCTATTCCAAGAGCTTTACATGTATTTGTTTAATCTGCTTAACAACTCTATGAAGTAAATACTAGTATTATTCCCATCTTACAGATGAAGAAATAAGTACAGAAAGCTTAGCTGATTTGCCCAATATCACACAATGAATGAACAGTTGAGGCAGGATTGAGACCCAGGTGGTCTGCCTCCAGAGTTCACACTTTGAACCACTTTGTTCAAGCACCATTTGCCACAGCACTTCACACACGGTCACGTTAGTTTTGCAAAGAAACAACTCCAACAGAATTGACAGCATTTCACTTCTAGCTTTTTATTAAGAACCAGCCATGTAAAGAACAGTTCCATAGTGCTATCTGTTTCTGGTTTCAATTCCATATAATGGAACATAAACACAGGTTTTTGTTTTTGTTTTTATTTTTGTCCTCCCTTCACCCCACCCTGTTTTTTTGCTGCTGTGCTTTTCCTACATTCCTTTGGACAAATACAGCAAATAAAAATCAGTTAGTGGTAGGTTTCCTAATAAATATAAGGGCAACCACTTACAGAAGGTTTATTATGTACCAGGCACTGTGTGAAATGTTTTGAATACATGATTATCTCACCTAATTCATCGCAACAACTTTTTGATTTATTATCACATTTAAGTCATAAATGAGAAAACTGAAGCACAGTCAAATAACTGTGCCAAAGGTCACACAGTGAAGGATGCCACAGTCAACTAAACAGTTGTTAGATGTCTGCACACACTGTCTTCTGGATCCCAAAGGAAGGCAAAAGGGGATGAAGGAAAAATGATAGCAATCTTATTCTTCATTCAGTCTACTGTCTGTTTTCAAATGAGAATAAGGCTAAGTTAAACTAAATTAGGAGAAGAAATTAAAAAGGGAAGAAGGCCAGTAATAATAACTAGTAGCAATAAGCTGAAATACAAAAAAGTATACCAGTGATACTAAACTTCAGTGTGCATAGAATCTCCTGTAGGTATAGTTAAAACACAGATTACTCGGCTCCACCCACAGACTTCTGATTCAGGATATCTGGTGTGGATTCCAGGAATTTGCATTTCTAACAAATCCTCAACTAATGATGCTGGCCCAGGCACCATAATTTGAGAACCAGCGTACTACATATACTATATAATTCACTTTCTTGTATAGCTATAGTAAATAAAACTACATGCTTATCCCCTGTGGACCTAGAATACAAAGGGCTTTTTTAAAGGTTAAAGAGATGTGGGATTTTCAAAGAGACATACAATTGTTTTATTATATTTTTAAATGTAACTTTGACAAAAAAAGTTTATGTATTATATAAAAATGTAAAAAAACATACAATTCTCATACCAAATTCATATGGTGGCAATCAAGGTCTTCAAATACAACTGATAAACGTCCATTAACACTAAACTGTATTTATTTTTGTATTTCCCCAGTATTCTTATGATGAGATTTAATTTTTGAAGAATACATAGAACTTTCATAATTAACATATATAATATAAACAGGTTAAATTTCAAATCTTTTTTTCTTTATTGCTTATTCTACAATTTTCACTAGTGAATAAATACTATTGTTACTGAAGACTAATCTAACAATGTATGAAATTTGACAATAAAAATAATTCAAATGTTCCATATACTGTAAAACTACTAAAGACAGAGAACACAAAGAATTATGTCTCCTGCATTTACCAATTTTAGTTATTATGTTAAATAAAGAATGCATAAAATTTAAGACTGGGCTAGACCATTCTAAAATAAGCTTTCAAACATAATGACAATATAGTCTTCAGTGATAATTACACTGTGATTATTGGCAATGACGTGAAATCTTACCCAGATCTAGTCGTTTTGAATTCCACCTTGAGGATAGGTTTGCATGGTTCGGGCTTCTTCCCATCCTTTAACTGTTTTCCTAAAACACATTTTCCTGCATTAAATTCTAAAATTCTAAGTTGCTCTAAATTCTTACACTGATAATTTATAAAATGAAAGTGAAATATAATGAAATTCACCTTGAAACATTTTAAAGTGATTATGAAAGTATTTAATACAATATTTTATTTATTAAAATGATCAAGCAATTTACCATTTGAAATTCAGTGCTTAAAAGTAAATAATCTGAATAATTTATTAACAACATTCATGCAATAAAATTCTACTAAGAGAAACTGATAATCTTCCCAATGTTCTTAATTGAGGATAAGTAAAATAAAATTTCAATTTGCTGAGTGAAATACAACTTTTAAAATAGCTGGATCTGAGAAAAACAAATCTAAATAATATTTTCACCAAAGTGTGACAGGATGCAAAATTAAACCTTATACTAATAAATTCATTTATGTTTACTCTTCTAAAATAAAATCCATCCACTGTAATGTCTAAAGCCCTGCAAAAATAAACACCTATTAAATGCTTAGAAACTCATATTGCCAATTTTGATTACTTAAAAAATGTTGATTTCTGTTATCTATTTCTAGATGTTCACTGTAGAAACAACTCAGAAGAATAGGAAGATTTCTTAGAGATTAATAATTCTCAATATTAAATTATTCTTGGAGATCCCAAATATATGCCTGTACCCCATACTATCCTCTTTCCCAGCCTTTTTCCCTCATAATATCTACCTAGCTTACTTCAGTATACCATTTATTTTGTTTGTTGTTTGCCTCACAAACAAGAATGTAAATTCCATGAAAGCAGAGGTTTTTAAGTATATGTTTTCTGTTGATGTATCCTTGGTGACAAACATTGTCTGGCATCAAGTGGACACTCAGTTAATTATTTAATGAATGAATAAATTAATGATTTTTCCTTAGGATTAATTCCTAGAAAAGGGATATCTGGATAGAACTGTATTCCAGAAAGGCTGTACCAATTTATACTTACTGTACCAATATGTACATCAGCAGCATATGGGAGTATCTTACCACCATTCCCAAGCAATGTTGTTTTTCCACCAATTTGATAAGTGTAAAGAGTATCTCATTTTAATTTACGTTGTTTTAATTCCTAACTGTGAATATTCTTAGGCTTTCTTTCTTTGTATTTCTTCTTGAAAAAGCACCTTACTTATGCCCTTTACCCATGCTTTTATGTTATCTTCTTTATATTTAAAAATAAATTTAATATTCAAATGTCATTAACATTGTATCCACCATATGCTGCAAGTATTTTCCCTGTGTTGTGACTGAATTCTTGGAAATTTTTAAAAACTGCACATAAGTATACATTTAAATAATCAAGTCTATCAGTTTTGTTTCTTTTATTTTTTTAAATGCTCACCCCCACCTAGAATAGTTGTATCTGTCAACACAGAATAATAATACACAATTATTGACTATACTCTCTATGCTGTACTTTCATCAGCATAAATCTATCAGTCTTAATGTTTCCAGTTAAGAAACCTTAAAATGCCAATTTTTCCAAAATTAACTTACAAATTTAATATAATCAGAATTCCAAATCCAGTTTTCTTAGATTTGGACAAAGGACCTTAAAGTTCACATGGTAGACTCAATAGTTGTGAATGGTTACGGAAACTAGGAAAGGAGAACAATTTCCAGAATGACAGAATGAGAGCCTCTTTGGACTTGGTCCCCCACCAAAACTGAAATACTAGCAAAACAACTAAAGTTAACTACATCAGAATTCTGTAAATTAACTACAGCCAAAAATGAGCAGGACATTTTTTCTCCAAAATAAACAACCAAACCTCGGTAGAGCAGAGTGGTGGGGTGGAGGATAGGGTGGGAACAACTAGGACATTTTGTTGGAAGGCTATTCCCAACACCCTCATTCTCCAGCTCAGGGGCTCAGTAGCCAAGAAATGGCAATAGTATCAGCCAATAGAGAAGGCTGAAGCTTTTTTGCAGCTCCATTAAAACCAGCTACCCTAGTGCACAATGAATATTTTGTCCCAACTTGCAGTTCTCTGGAAAACCCTCTTCCCAAGGTGTTGTGGCAATTACATTTGACACAGATATGGGTTCAGGGAGACAAAAGGCCCTACCTCCAGGGCATCAAAGAAATAATAGCAATCTGTTGGCAATATAGTAGCTGCATAAGGCTGTGTTTTTAGTTCAGAAAAATAAGAGTCCTGGCAGGAATTTAAAACAAAATCCTGCAGAACTAGACATACTGGCTATCTTGAAGGCTGCATACTCATTCAAGACTGTGTGCATACCCACAAAAGACCTGGGGAAGGAGAAGGCCCCAGCCTATCATCTGTGGCCAACTTTGACATCGTGCACAAATACAATAAAAAAAAAAAAAGAAGTAAAATGTCAGAGAGTAAAATGAGCTATAATACCTACTACTGCTGGCTGGAACACTGGAAAAGAGGTATTCATATATGGCTTAATAGAAATGAGAAGGATATAGCCTTTTTAGAAAGCAATTTGAGAACATTTATTAAAAATGGAGTCACCCAGAACTCTTAAATTTTGAGTAAGCAATTCTACACCTAAACATTTATTCCATAGAAACTAAAGGACCAATTCCTTTTGGATATATACATTATGGTAATGACAGCATAATTTATAGTTATCAAGAGCTGAAAATAAAGTGAAATGCCCATGAAATTTGGAATGGCTGAATATATTGTGAAAAGCCATGAAACAAACAATTGGCTATTATACCATCATTACAATGAAGGAATTAGAGCTATGCCAGATAACATGGAGGGATTTAAAAAAGCAAGATGCAATAAAAGACTAATGTAAATTCTATTTTATGTAAAACAAATGACCAAAAATCTCATACATATGATTTCTGAAATACATATTTTGGAAGAACACCTATAAGATTTTTGACTACCTTACCTGGTGGGGTAGGAAAGGGGATTGGGATGCTAGTGTGGGAGAAGGTGGACAGAGAGGGATTGGTATGATATGACCCCATTTAGATGTAATGATGTATGTATGTGTGTCTGTGTATGAAAAAAAACCTATCAATGTTTTTTATCATTCCCCTTTTTGATTTCATGCTTATTGGGAAGTTCTTCCCCACACAAAAATCATTGCTTTTTGTTTGCAGTTTCTTAGAATTGCTTTATAGTTTCATTTATTACATTTAATTATTTTATGAAGTATATTTTGGTATAGGGAAGGTATTTTTCTCTAATAATTTAAGCACTGTTTTTACAGTTCTATTGAGTTATAATGGCCAGACAATAAAGTGCACATATTTAAAGTGTACAGTTGATGAGTTGTGATATAAGCATGTCAGCACTATTTATTGAACCACCAGTTTTCCCTACTGATATTAAATGTCACCTTTATTACATTATACTTTTATAAATGCACACCTCTCAACTGGTATTAGGCCATCTAATCCTGCCATAAGATCCTACTGGTCATATCTTCCCCTCTTTATATGAAATGATGATGCAGTGAAATCTTGAACCTCTGGCATCCCAATTTATAAGAACCAAGAAGTGACTAGTGATAGAGGTCAGCAGAATGCCAGACCAAGGGACTGCAAGACTGCTGGGGAGAATACTGGTTTGTTGAAGTGGGAGAGAATTAAGGAACAAGAACAGTATGGGAAAAAGGAAACACAAATCTGAAAAGTAATCCTCATACTGTACAAAGAACAAATAATTTCAATGTCTGTTTGAATCTATTCAGAAATACATGATCTTTCAGAAAAGAATTTAAATATTTGCTCTAAAGAAGGGCAGCATTAGGCCTTTATCCTTCTACTCTTCAAAGTTCTGATGGGACTGTCAGGATGATGCAATCTGGGATTACAGATGCACTGCTGTATAAAAACTGGCTAGGTACAAAATTCTTAAAAGTTTCGTCTTGCTCAATAGTCTTTTGATAATGCTTTATTGCGCCTAGCATTTAAACTTATAATAAGGTTTAAAGTCAGCCTAACTTTCATTTCTTTATAAGTACTTTTTTTCCACTCCCTGCAACAATGCAACCAGAGTAGTTTCATTATGTCTGTAAATCAAAAATGTAGTTTTTATAGTGATCATTCTTCATTAAATCTTACTTGGAAATTAGAGACTCCTTTTGATTTGCATACTCTGATCATTTTTTTCAACTCATATTTTAAAAAATTTTTTACCTATTATTGCTTATGTTCCAGAAAGATTAATTTATTCATCTGAAATCCTAGACCATTTTCTAAATCAAAGCAAGTAATAAGGCTTTAGCTAAGATTTTAACAAAGCACATACAAATTAAAGGACGTTTAGTGCATCAGTGAATTTCACCACTAGGTGTCATCTTACTTCTTACTCGCTATTGCACCTGAGAAGCAAAAATCTGCTTTTTTCCTGTGAACTGCTTTGGTAAGTCATTGAAAAGATCTGGTTAATTATAAAACTTGACTTAAACCTCCATGTCACATCTGACTTCTTCTTGTCCCTTACTTCGCCCTGCTTCCCATTCCTGTAAACCACTCAGCCACAGTGAGTTGGTCTAAGTTCTGTTGAATCTAATTCCTCACTGTATTCCTGTACGTCCCTTTCTCCCTTTTTGCTGACACAATTGAAATCTTCATTGTTTACAACAGCTTCCTAACTGGCCACCCTCTTCTGCCCCCAGCTCACCTGGTGCACTACCATGAAAGTGGTATTTCCAAAATATAAGATTTATGTTTCTTATTGTAAAATTATTTACTAGAACTCCACCCACCACAAAATCTAAACTCTTCAGCATACTATAAGGCATATTCTTGCCTCAGTATATGATTTCTATCTTCATTTCCTGCTACGCTTATAGGATTTTAAACTTTGGCCATATTAAACTATTAGCAGTTTTCCAAGAATATCCTGCTTTGGATTGTCTTTGCACCTTCTGACTAAAAAAATAACAGTGCTCTACTCTATCTCCTAACACCCCATTCATCCTTTAAGATCAAGCTCATAGAACCTGAGTTTGTGAAATTTTCCTAAACTCTTTATCCCAAAACATACTCATTATTTCTATTTCCATACCATATTATACATGCCACTATTAGTATTTATCATATGTATTTTAGTTATCAGTTTATAGACCATTTTCATTCACTGGACTATGAGTTCTTCAAGGACAGTATATTTCTAGTATTTAACCTTTGGTACATAGGAGGTTCTCAATAAATGTCTGTTGAATGAATAAATGAATGAAGCTACATTAAAAAATAAGCAAGCATCATTGATAAAAGCAAGTGTTTTGTAGGTTTTTAATTTTGCCATTTAGAAGGCAGAATACATTTTTCTAACTGACAATTGTTACACAGCAGCTATGTTCTCAGTCTAGAGCTGTCTATCTTTATGGTAGCCACCGCTCACACATTGCTACTGAGTACCTGAGATGTGGCCAGTCCAATATACACACTACATTTCAGAGAGTAGAAAAAAATGTGAAATATCTTAATTTTGTATGTTGATTACATATTGAAATGATAACATTTTGCATATTTTGGATTAATATGTATTATTAAAATTAATTTTACTTTTTAATTGTTATTTGCATGGTTACTAGTAAATTTAAAATCACATATGCAGCTTGCAATTTATTTCTACTGAAGAGGAATATTCTACAAAATAAAATGATTCAAACTAGAGAATCACACTTGATATATCAGTCTAGAGATGGAGTTCTTTCATTAATGAGGATGGAGAAAGAGTTGACGTACAGTTGGAGTGGATTTTTTATTCTTTTGACCCTCGGCCAAGGGCAATGGGATTTATGATGTGCTTGTTTTAAGTCCAAAATTTCCTAATTCCCCTGGTAATTCCCAGTGTAGTAGTTTTAGGGATGGTTGGCAACTATCCAACCTGGTTTGCCAAGACTGGCTTGATTATTAAAAAGGGCCATACTGAGAGTTTCTCTTTGAGATTCTCAGAGCTAGACCTTGGTGGCTGGAGCCAGAGACTCAGCACAATCCTCGTATACACACATAAGTGCCTGAGGAAGCTTGCATCTGGGATGCTCTCATAATGCTTACCTGCATCCTTTTTCTTGCTGCATGACATCCTTTTCCTTTAAATGTATAAACCGGGGAAAACTTTGTAATGAACTATATATAAAAAAACTGCAGTACATCTTACTACACTGATGGATAATGACTGCAATGGGGTATGGGGGGGACTCGATAACATGGGTGAATGTAGTAACCACATTGTTTTTTCATGTGAAACCCTCATAAGAGTGTATATCAATAATACCTTGATAATAAAAAAAGAAGACAAAAAAAACCCACTACAGTACAGCCTTATTATTTATTGAATGTCCTATGTTTTATGATTCTTAAAAGTAGATTAAGAGAAAATTTTGTGTGTCACATCCTTAAAATATTTTATTAAGTTGACTTACTTATGTGAATTTTTATTTTTCCTTTGGTGACCCTTAACAGAATAAGTTTCCCAATCTTGGTTTATTCCTTGAAAAGTGGATTGCTGTACTGATGAATAAGCTCCAGAAACTAAATTCTAAAATACCATTTCCTATAATAGACACCTATTGATTTTGACCATCTAACATCTCCTTTTCCTTTGAGAATCATCTGATTCTGGTGAACATGACAACCACAGAAAATCATCAAAATACTTACTGATTACAAATGCAAATAAAAAATACTTATTCATTTCAAAGGAAAAAAATTACCTCATAATGGAGAGACCTAACAGATGGAAGCTTAATCAAGGGATCAAAGTATGAGACATTGCCCATATAGGACAAACCAAACACAAGTACAACTCAAGAAGAGGCAAAAAGACCACATTGATCCTTTTGCTGATCCTGATTGCTACTGGAATTGTGCAGCCTGAATCTAATGACAAGACATTAGACAAAAAACAAATTCAGGCCTATTTTATAAAATAACTGACCTATAATCTTCAAAATTTATCAGTTACAAAAGTCCAGAAAAAGACCAAAACTATTCCAGTTTGATAGTGAAATAACATGACAACTAAATCTAATCTGCACATAGACACTTTGATAAAAGACAAAACTTGGGTATACAGGAAAATGTCCTTGTTTCTAAGAAACAGATAGTGGAATATTTTTGGGGGTAACTGGGCAGTATGCCAAAAACTGACTCTCAAACGGTTCAAAAGAAAAAAAACTCTTTGTGCTATTCTTACAAAAAAAGATAAAAATTTAGATAAACTTAATACTGAAAAACCAGTATTACATATTTCTACCATCTTCGATACTAAAACTTAGATAAACTTAATATTGCAAAACCAGTATTACATATTTCTACCATCTTCAATACTAGTTTCATTTTCTTCTGGATTTGAAATGAAAGGTTTTTAAATTAGTCGTCTATTTTTTTTCACTTTCTGGATTCCTAGGTTCCTGTGGGCTTGGAAGATCCTAAAAATTTTGTGCATTCTCAGGAGTACCAAGGTTAGAGATCTAGGCACTAATAGAAGGAAGAATGAAAATACGTTAAGAAAAATTAGAACCTACTATCATATGAGTAATAGCTATAAGAATACTCTTCAATATACTATCAATTTAAAGAACAGTTCCTTTAATTTCCTTAAATTTTGCTGGTGAAGAATCTCTTAAGGTGGAGTGTAAAATGCAGATTAATAAAGAAACGCAAATTCCTAGGCCATCCAAAACTCAAAGAAGTGCTTCATAATCTGTTCATAAACACCCTAATAAAATCGTCTTGTAGGTTTTGTAAATACTACTTGTTGATGACTTAACATAGCAGGCTTGAGATCTGCTATTCCTAGGAAGGTCAGCTTGCAAGGTTCAGCTCTGGTCAACGTCTGGTAACTTAGCTTTTGGGACAGTTTCCACCATTTCCCATACTGAAAGGGTGGCAGATTGTGCCTAGGCTCTTGTACAAACAATATGGTTTATGATGAATTCCTGCTTTCCCTCTCAGTCTGAAATTCTGGTATGTGGTAAAGCAGAGGGTGCCTATGGGCTAACACCAATAAAAACTCTGGATTCCTGCACCCATGTGAGCCTCCCTGGTAGGCAACATTTCACACATGTGGTAATAACTCATTGCTAGAGGAATTACGCATGACCTGTGTGTCTCCACAGGGAGAGGACTCTTGGAAGCTTGAGCCTTTCTTTCTGCAGACTTGACTCCATGTGACCTTTTTCTTTACTGATTTTATTTGCATCATTTTGCTGGGTCCTGTGAGTCTTCTTAATGAATCATCAACCTCAAGTGATCTTGGGGACCCTGGACACAATACTTTAATATATAAAACTTTATCTTCATACTACAGAGTTCCAAGGGTTTCAACACACTGTTTGCATATACATTAGCAAACTTGCAGTTGATAACTTTAAGATGACAAAAGCTTAAAGTAAGTCCTGTATCACTCACAATATTATTTACTTTTTGGACTACCAGAAAAACAATACTCAGAAGATAATGTAATAGTCATTTCCCAAAGTTCAAAGTTGCAGTTTCATCTGTAAATACAGTTAATTTGATATTTTATTAGCTGGTTGTTACATACTATTTGTATAAGTGTAATTATTATTAATTCTCTCAGAATGAAAGAAAACCCTTTCCTTATCATTCCATCCTTATCCTAAAATACAAACAAATCCAAATGCAAACTCACAACTCAAAATGTTTTACTGTACACTACAATTTAAGTAGTGTTTCAAAGGGACACATTCTTACCATGTGGAGTGATTGTCTGTATAGGCTTAGCAGGAGACCTCACATTCCATATAGTCAAGGTGCCATCTGAATGACTGCAAATAAACTGTTTTCCTTCATGATGCCAAGCAACAGAGTGGATAGCCTATGGAAGACAGGTAAAGAATGCCATTTTTAAAAACAAAAATTTGAACACTAAGCTATTCATAGTAGGCATTGTAATTAATTTTCATATTAAACTTTTTCATCTTTCCCAAGCTGAAGTCAATGTTAACTGTAGTGAAAAAAATAATTTTTTAAAGCCGTCATTGCTTCCAATGTCATGTTACAAACATATCTTATTATTTCAATATTCTTTTAAAAACCACTTCTGACAACCTAGACATACAAATATACTCACAGAGGTCGCAATGCGCAAACTATTATTTCTTCGTATTTTATTACCTGTGCTTCTCTGTCTACTGGGAAAAACCAACATGAAACCAAACTACAAAAATCACTGATAAATGATTTTAGACATATGATAAAATGCAACCATTAAAATAAAGAGGTTCATAAATACTAAATTACTGTCTTAAAATATCAGTAATACTGTATTTCATTTTTGTCAACACATTGAGTACTATAAAAAGAATACTGACAGTTAATAAAATATCTACTGAAGAATTATAATTTTACATAGATTGAAATATCATATGCAGAAAATATCTGTAGAAAAATTAGGAATACTACCACTCAAGTACACTCAAAATCTATCGTTTTGATATAACTATGTAAGAGAAGAGTTTGTCACTTATAGAAGTACTATAGCAACAAAAGCTTAAGGGCAAAGATGAATGGTTTCCACTCCTTCCTTCACAAATCCAAATCACCCCAAAATACCCTCAAGTGACCTAATGAATAGTTAACTCTGTACCAAGTAGCACTTTTATCATTTGGGGAATGTTCTAAATTGACTATCGTAATGCCATTTATTACATTTTTACTAGTGTAATAAAAATTAATTTGACTGGAATAATATTAATAGCCTCAGTAACATTGAATAGAACATAAATACTGGGATGGGGGGCAAATAAGCATAGTGTTTTGTGAAGGCCTTAAATTTTTAACTCTTACTAGAAGAATAATACATATAATAATTTCTTGGATATCTAAAATTTTACATTTGGCAAAACCTGGATTAAGCATAAAATACACTGAGTTTTACAGAAGGGTATAAAGGGCATATAAAAGTGTAGGCAAAGGGTCTGTTTGTGTTTATACAGAGGATCAAAGCCTAATTGGGCTACCCAGAAAATGAACTAAGATACGATATGAAAAAGAACTTCCAACATCAGCACTCTCTGGAAGACTCATGCCAGAAGATGATCATCAAAAAACCCCAACAAAGATCCACGCACTGCTACAGCTGTAGATGCACTCATCCCACCAGCTCCTGGACTTGCCATGGGAATGAAGGAGATACCTAAGCTGGCCTGTGCATACAGTAAAACAACAAATTTGACTGGATCTATACTGTTGGAACTCAACCAAGAATTAGGAGAAGTGCAAATTGTAGCGCTCCAAAATCTTACAACTACAGACTATTTACTGTTAAAAGAACATAAGGGATGTGAACATTTCCCAGGAATGGGTTGTTTTAATTTGTCTGATTTCTCTCAGACTGTTCAAGTTCAGTTGGACAATATCCACCATATCATAGATAAGTTCTCACAAATGCCTAAGGTGCCTAACTGGTTTTCTTGGTTTCACTAGAGATGGCTGGTAATTACAGATATGCTTTGGTTATGTAACTATACTCCTATTATGTTAATGTGTGTGTGCAATTTAAGTAGTAGCTTAAAACCTATACATGCTGAAGTTACTCTACAAGAAGATATGTCAAAGAAATAATCAATCTTCCCATGTTTTCTGCCGCCTGCTACTTCTATAGCTTTTCTTCTTCCTTCCTAATTACAACCCTTAAATAGAATTCGTGCCTCATATCAAATTTACCGAGTATCATAATTCTTCCAAGTGGTAAAGGTACCTCAAGACAAATGCTGGGCATAGAAGCTACAGGGCATAAATATGCAAAGAAATAAAAAGCTAACCATTTCAAACAATAAGGCTTCTCTCTCACTTACCAACTTTACATTTCCCTGTATGGCCCCGGAAGATGACTGGTTAGCCAGAGACGGGTAAGATTCCTCAAGGGAGGAACAACCTAAGACAGGCACAGTCGCAGGGGGGTCATCGGGTGAGAAATTGGGGATCAACAGAGGTGAGGCTTAGAACCTCACCCCCCCGTTCTGAGAGAAATCTTCTGCATACGTGGATGTTTTATTGCCCTGGTCTAGCTTGGATTAACACATAGTCTACAGGTACACACCTGATCATCTACATTTGCTCCCTTACAACACTAAACTATGTTTTCTACCTTTATCTTGTATCTATCTACCACTTCAGCATTTTATTAAAAATAATAATAATAAAGAGAGAAATGTGGTATCCACATATAAATCAAGTATAAAAATCAAATGAGTATTCATATTTGAACTGACTGTTTATAGTTCATAATGCATGAGCAAAACCGAAAGTTTCTGTGATGACTGCCCTTGTACTGTTCACTATGTAACTTATTCACTATGTAAGAATTTGTTCTCCATGTAAGAACTTGTTTGTTATGCCTCAGAAGATTGGAGACTGACGAAAATTAGGCTTGGGGTGGATTAATGATTGTGCATTGAGCATTGACTCCCCTATACGGAATTTTATTGTTGTTAACAACCATTTGATCAATAAATATGAGAGATGCCCTCACAAAAAAAAAAAAAAAAGTACAGACTTCCAATGGTAAAATAAATAAGTAACCGGGATGTAATGTATAGCATAAGGAATATAGTCAAGATATTGTAACAGCTTGGTAGGGTGATAGCTGGTACCTAGAATTGTCATGTATATAAATGTTGAATCACTATGTTGTACACCTGAAACTAATGTAATGTAATACTGTGTGTCAACTACCCTTCAATAAAAAATAATTATCTACAAAAAAATAATAATAATAATAATAATAAAATACACATTTTTACATGAAACAAGAGAATGATAAAATAGCATGAGCTTATGGAAATACAGCCAGAAATTTCACTCAGTTTACTTTAGAACAAGTCAATTTCGAACTTAGATCTTACATCTATAGCAGTAGCAGTATTATTTAAACTTTTAAGATTTATTAATTATGTATATTAATATTACTAAGTTTTTTACTACACCTCTGTTCATTAGTGTATAGTTTTCTTATAATCTCTTTGTCTCATTTTGGTATGAAGATAATGCTGGAGTCCCTAATTCCTTTGAGTAGATCCAAATTTCCATCTCATATCATCTAGCTTCTGCACAAAGAACTTTTAACATGTCTTGTGGTGAAAGTTTGCAAGAGATGAATTTTTGAAGTTTTTCTGTGTGTTCAAGTCTTTTCATTGCCTTTGTTTTTGAAGAGATATTTCTACTGCATATAAAAATCTAGGCTGAGAATTTTTTTCCTTCAGTGCTGCAAGTAACTGTGTTCTGGCTTGTACTGTTTCTAAGGAAATCAACTGCTGTCATTTTTATATTTGCTCCTCTGTATTTAACGTCAATGCCTCCCTTACCCTCTGGTTGCTTTTAAGGTTTTCTCTATAACGTTCTAGTTATAAGCAATTGAAATATGATATGATTTTGTATAGTTTTCTTTGTGCTTCTTCTTTGAGTTCCCTGAACCTCTAAAATACCCATATATTCTATTACTTTATGGGGTTTAGAGTTTTCATCAAATCTGGAAAACTTAGGATAACTACTTCTCCAAATATATTTTCTGTCCACTCTCCCCATTCTGGGACTCTTACTACACATATACTTGTCTTTTTGAAGTTGTATCACAGTTCCCTGATGTTCTGCTCACTTTTTGCCCTTTTCATATTGAGCAGTTTCTATTACTTTATCTTCAAGTTCATTGATCTTTTCTTCTGTGATATCAAATCTTTTGGTAGTTTTCATCTTAGACATTTTATTTTTCACATCTAGAAATTCTCCTTGTACTTTTTAGGTCCTCCTTGTTTTTCCTCAACATGTTCATGCTTTCATTTACCTTCTACAACATATGGAGTCTTTTTAATAATATTTACTATTCATGTCTAATTCTATCATCTGTGTCATTTCTGAGACTGTTTCTATTGACTTCATTTTCTCTTCATTTTGCATCATGTTTTCTAGATCCTGGCATGCTTCATAAATTTTTATTTGGATGCCAGCCATTTTGAGTTTATGATGGGTTATTATTATATTCTTTTAAATTTCTTGAGCCTTTTTTTTCTGGGATGTAGTTGTAGTGTTTGAAGACAGTTTAGAATTTTCAAGGCTTGCTTCTAAGCTTTGTTAGGCTAGCTAGGCTAATCTTTATAGTGTAGTGCTAGTTTGGCCCCAATACTGAAGCAATACCTTTCTAGTACTCTTCCTGACCCTGCGTATTACACGGTTTCTCCACTCTGTTGGGATTGTGAATTATTTTCAAACCTCTGTGTGCTATGAGAATTGTTCTACCTACTCCTTTCCAGCAGATCTTTTCTGAGCCTTACACTCATGCACTAATCAGTATTCAACTGAAGACTCAAGGTGGGGGCCTCTCTGCAGACTTTTAAACTCTCCTGCTAGGCAGTTCTTTGCCCTGTGGTAACTTGCCTTATAAATTACAAGTATCTTGGCCTTCCCAGTTTTCCAATTCTGTCTCCTTATTCTAATTCTGAGACACAAATATATAAGATTAATAGGTATATTTTGTTGTAACAAATAGAAAGAAAGCTACCCAATACTCTTATCACCAAAGGACTCTGGAGCCAACTTGAGAAGTTCACTGACCAAAGACAGGACAATATGAATATCAATAAGGATAACTTCAATGTATTGAAGCATATCAAATATGTTTAGATCTTTGAGTAATTGGTGAAAGTACAACCCAGAACAAATTGGTTATCACTGAGATTACTAGAGAACAAACCCTTTATAGTAAATACTGAAATAGAAGGAAGCAATCAAACATTTGTCCGGCATTGGTGGTATAGTGGTGAGCATAGCTGCCTTCCAAACATTTGTCCTGTTTCTCCTGTAAGAGTTGTAACTACTATATAACCAAACAGATAAGAGACAGTTTCTCTTTCCTAAAGTATCCTGCTAATAAATAAAGAAGGAATTATATAATTAGAACACCCCCATTTTCTAACTGCTATGCACTAATCAATTCAGGCCTTGAATATCACTGGCTGATATCACTGCAGACACTAACAATCCACCTGACAGAAGAGCATCAGCATCGTCTATGAAGTAGTCTTGCTAAAAATGAAAAGTGAACCTGAATTTGATGAAGCATCGATAAAGTATCTAATTTATAGGAAATGTCAGGGCAAAAAAGAGATATTAAAACCAAGAGAAATGCAGCCAGAAAAATCCAATCTTTAGGAGACTCTATCTTCAACAAATAAATGACAAAAAAGAAGTAATAAAATAGGAAGGGAGAGGCCTACAGTTTAAAAGAGACTTAACAAACCTATCAATCAATGCTTATTTGGCTCTTAAAGCAAATAAACTATAAACATCTCCAATATACTATCATTTGTATAAAATAAAAATAGAATACACTTATTAATTTCTTTGTAAATACACAGAATACTTCTGGAAGACTACATGAGAAGCTGGTACCACTGGACCCTGCAGTAAGGAACTGAAAGGGATGGGAAACAGATTATTTTTGTACTTTTTGAGCTATATAAACATATTACCTTTTACATATTAAAAAAAATTGGTACACATTATTATAATTACAAAGGTTGCCTAAACTAAAATCACCAATTAAGTTCTTAGAGTAGCTGCTCTGAACTAGAGAAATGACAACAAATTTTGATTAGTAAAGATAATATTATTACCTCATCGTATGTGTATCTGTAGTCAGCTTTCTTTGACTTTAGGTCCCATAACACTACTGTTCCAGATTCAAAGCCAATCAAAAGCTGTAAAAAAAGAAAATGCCACATAACACGGGAATGGTATTAATTGTAATGAAAAATGCTCTAATATTAATTTGCTGGCAATAAAGGTAACTATTATCATTCATATGCTTCAAGGATAAACTTATAATTAAACATCAGCATTGCTAATTACTAATCACATGGATGGCAAATGATAATACTGCATCACATATTTACATGCCTTTGATGATTAGGGAATCAATGTATATCATGCAACTGACTACTGAAAAAGAAAACACTAATAATTTGAAGTCTTAAGTGTACATTTTCATTAATTAATATGACATAATAAATTACTAGTAAAAATTAACATTCGAATGCGCTTTAAAGTTTACAAACTTTACTAATTCAACACATTATCAGGCAATTTCATTTACTCATGTACATATTGATTACTTCCAAATTATATCCAGCCTATGTCCCTTTCATGAGATTCAAACTTTATAATTACAGTAGCCACAACTCCACTTACTTATTCCACAAGAACCTCAAAATAAATGTGTCCAAAAGTGAATTCATTATTTTCTTCCCTCCCCTCCTTTCCTGGTATTCCCTGTTGTGTGCCTCTGAGCACTCCTTATCTCAACATTCATTAAGTCACTCAGGCAAATCCTGGAGAGTCATTCTTAACTCTAGTCTCTTCCCCCATTAGATAAAATCCTCAAGTAACTTTAAATTACATTCTAATATATCTTCAGTTTACTCTCCTCCACCTCTAATACCTCTCTCTCTGTTTAAGACAAAAAGATCTCTTTTCTGGTCTCCTGTTATCCCTGACTCCAGTCTTGCTCCTTTTTAATCCTATTCCATACTATAGCTAAAATAGTAATAGTATTAAAATGCAAACTTGATCATGTAATGTATGCTTTTATTTATTTATTTTTTTAAATTTTATTTTAGTATCATTAATCTACAATTACATGAAGGACATTATGTTTACTAGGCTTCCCCCTTCACCAAGTCCTCGCCACATCCCCGTTCACAGTCACTGTCCATCAACATAGTAAGATGCTGTAAAATCACTACTTGTCTTCTCTGTGTTGCACAGCACTCCCTGTGCCCCCCCCACAATATACATGCTAATCGTAATGCCCCCTTTCTTTTTTTTCCCGCCCTTATCCCTCCCTTCCCACCCGTCCTCCCCAGTCCCTTTCCCTTTGGTAACTATTAGTCCATTCTTGGGTTCTGTGCTTCTGCTGCTGTTTTGTTCCTTCAGTTTTCTTTTGCTCTTATACTCCACCTATGAGTGAAATCATTTGGTACTTGTCTTTCTCTGCCTGGCTTATTTCACTGAGCATAATACACTCTAGCTCCATCCATGTTGTTGTGAATGGTAGGATTTATCTTTTTCTTATGGCTGAGTAATGTTCCATTGTGTATATGTACCACATCTTCTTTATCCATTCATCTATTGATGGACATTTAGGTTGCTTCTGTATCTTGACTATTGTAAATAGTGCAGCGATAAACATAGGGGTGCATCTGTCTTTTTCAAACTGGAGTGCTGCATTCTTGGGGTAAATTCCTAGAAGTGGAATTAATGGGTCAAATGGTATTTCTATTTTGAGCATTTTGAGGAACCTCAATACTGCTTTCCACAATGGTTGAACTAATTTACATTCCCACCAGCAGTGTAGGAGGGTTCCCCTTTCTCCACAACCTCACCAACATTTGTTGTTGTTTGTCTTTTGGATGGTGGCCATCCTTACTGGTGTGAGGTGATACCTCATTGTGGTTTTAATTTGCATTTCTCTGATGACAAGCGATGTGGAACATCTTTTCATGTGTCTGTTGTCCATCTGAATTTCTTCTTTGGAGAACTGTCTATTCAGCTCCTCTGCCCATTTTTTAATTGGATTATTTGCTTTTTGTTTGTTGAGGTGTGTGAGCTCTTTATATATTTTGGATGTCAACCCTTTATCGGATCTGTCATTTACGAATATATTCTCCCATACTGTAGGATACCTTTTTGTTCTATTGATGGTGTCCTTTGCTGTACAGAAGCTTTTCAGCTTGGTATAGTCCCATTTGTTAATTTTTGCTTTTGTTTCCCTTGCCCGGGAATATATGTTCAAGAAGAGGTCACTCATGTTTATGTCTAAGGATCTTTGCCTACGTTTTTTTCTAAGAGTTTTATGGTTTCATGACTTAGATTCAAGTCTTTGATCCATTTTGAATTTACTTTTGTGTATGGGGTTAGTCAGTGATCCAGTTTCATTCTCTTTCATGTAGCTGTCCAGTTTTGCAGCACCATCTGTTCAAGAGACTGTCATTTCCCCATTGTATGTCCATGGCCCCTTTATCGAATATTAGTTGACCATATATGTTTGGGTTAATGTTTGGAGTCTCTATTCTGTTCCATTGGTCTGTGGCTCTGTTCTTTTGCCAGTACCAAATTGTCTTGATTACTGTGGCATTGTGGTAGAGCTTGAAGTTGGGGAGTGAGACCCCCCCCCCACTTTTTTCTTCCTTCTCAGGATTGCTTTAGCTATTCGGAGTCTTTAGTGTTTCCATATGAATTTTTGAACTATTTGTTCCAGTTCATTGAAGAATGCTGTTGGTAGTTTGATAGGGATTGCATCGAATCTGTATATTGCTTTGGGCAGGATGGCCATTTTGACGATATTAATTCTTCCTAGCCAAGAGCATGGGATGAGTTTCCATTTGTTAGTGACCTCTTTAATTTCTCTTAAGAGTGTCTTATAGTTTTCAGGGTATAGGTCTTTCACTTCCTTGGTTAGGTTTATTCCTAGGCATTTTATTCTTTTTGATGCTATTGTGAATGGAATTGTCTTCCTGATTTCTCTTTCTATTAGTTTATTGTTAGTGTATAGGAAAACCACAGATTTCTGTGTGTTAATTTTGTATCCTGCAACTTTGCTGAATTCTGATAGTAGCTCTAGTAGTTTCGGAGTGGAGTCTTTAGAGTTTTTTATGTACAATATCATGTCATCTGCAAATTGTGACAGTTTAACTTCTTCTTTACCAATCTGGATTCCTTGTATTTCTTTGTTTTGTCTAATTGCCATGGATAGGACCTCCAGTACTATGTTGAATAACAGTGGGGACAGTGGGCATCTCTGTCTTGTTCCAAATTGCAGAGGAATAGCTTTCAGCTTCTCGCTGTTCAGTATGATGTTGGCTGTGGGTTCATCATATATGGCCTTTATTATGTTGAGGTACTTGCCCTCTATACCCATTTTGTTGAGAGTTTTTATCATGAATGGATGTTGAATTTTATCGAATGCTTTTTCAGCATCTATAGAGATGATCATGTGCTTTCTGTTTTTCTTTTTGTTGATGTGGTGAATGATGTTGATGGATTTTCGAATGTTGTACCATCCTTGCATCCCTGGGATGAATCCCACTTGGTCACGGTGTATGATCCTTTTGATGTATTTTTGAATTCAATTTGCTAATATTTAGTTGAGTATTTTTGCATCTATGTTCATCAGGGATACCGGTCTGTAGTTTTCTTTTTTGGTGGGGTCTTTCCCTGGTTTTGGTATTAGAGTGATGTTGGCTTCATAGAATGAGTTTGGGAGTATTCCCTCCTCTTCTATTTTTTGTAAAACTTTAAGGAGAATGGGTATTATGTCTTCTCTGTATGTCTGATAAAATTCTGAGGTAAATCCATCTGGCCCGGGGGTTTTGTTCTTTGGTAGTTTTTTTATTACCGCTTCAATTTCATTGCTGGTAATTGGTCTGTTTAGATTTTCTGTTTCTTTCTGGGTCAGTTTTGGAAGGTTGTATTTTTCTAGGAAGTTGTCCATTTCTCCTAGGTTTTCCAGCTTCTTAGCATATAGGTTTTCATAGTATTCTCTAATAATTCTTTGTATTTTTGTGGGGTCCATCGTGATTTTTCCTTTCTCGTTTCTGATTCTGTTGATTTGTGTTGACTCTCTTTTCCTCTTAATAAGTCTGGCTAGAGGCTTATCTATTTTGTTTATTTTCTCGAAGAACCAGCTCTTGGTTTCATTGATTTTTGCTATTGTTTTATTCTTCTCAATTTTATTTCTTCTCTGATCTTTATTATGTCCCTCCTTGTGCTGATCTTAGGCCTCATTTGTTCTTCTTTTTCCAATTTCGATAATTGTGACATTAGACCATTCATTTGGGATTGTTCTTCCTTCTTTAAATATACCTGGATTGCTATATACTTTACTCTTAGGACTGCTTTTGCTGTATCCCACAGAAGTTGGGGCTTTGTGTTGTTGTTGTCATTTATTTCCATATATTGCTGGATCTCCATATTGATTTGGTCATTGATCCATTGATTATTTAGGAGCATGTTGTTAAGCCTCCATGTGTTTGTGAGCCTTTTTGCTTTCTTTGTACAATTTATTTCTTGTTTTATGCCTTTGTGGTCTGAAAAGTTGGTTGGTAGGATTTCAATCTTTTGGAATTTACTGAAGCTCTTTTTGTGGCCTAGTATGTGGTCTATTCTGGAGAATGTTCCATGTGTACTTGAGAAGAATGTGTATCCTGCTGCTTTTGGATGTAGAGTTCTGTAGATGTCTATTAGGTCCATCTGTTCTAGTGTGTTGTTCAGTGCCTCTGTGTCCTTACTTATTTTCTGTCTGGTGGATCTGTCCTTTGGAATGAGTGGTGTGTAAGTCTCCCAGAATGAATGCATTGCATTCTATTTCCTCCTTTAATTCTGTTAGTATTTGTTTCACATATGTTGGTGCTCCTGTATTGGGTGCATATATATTTATAATGGTTATATCCTCTTGTTGGACGGAGCCCTTTATCATTATGTAATGTCCTTCTTTATATCGTTACTTTCTTTATTTTGAAGTCTATTTTGTCTGATACTAGTATTGCAACACCTGCTTTTTTCTCTCTGTTGTTTGCATGAAATATCTTTTTCCATTCCTTGACTTAAGTCTGTGCATGTCTTTGGGTTTGAGGTGAGTCTCTTGTAAGCAGCATATGGATGGATCTTGCTTTTTTATCCATTCTATTATTCTGTGTCTTTTGATTGGTGCATTCAGTACATTTACATTTAGGGTGATTATTGAAAGGTATGTACTTATTGCCACTGCAGGCTTTAAGTTCTTGGTTACCAAAGGTTCAAGGTTACCTTCTTTACTATCTTACTGTCTAACTTAACTTGCTTATTGAGCTATTATAAACACGGTCTGATGATTCTTTATGTCTTTCCCTTCGTATTCCTTCTCCTCCCTTCTTCATCTGTTGGGTGTTTTTTTCTGTGCTCTTTTTAGGAGTGGTCCCATCTAGAGCAGTCCCTGTAAGATGCCCTGTAGAGGTGGTTTGTGGGAGGCAAATTCCCTCAACTTTTGCTTGTCTGGGAATTGTTTAATCCCTCCTTCATATTTAAATGATAATTGTGCTGGATACAGTAGTCTTGGTTCGAGGTCCTTCTATTTCATTGCATTAAGTATATCATGACATTCTCTTCTGCCCTGTAGGGTTTCTGTTGAGAAGTCTGATGATAGCCTGATGGGTTTTCCTTTGTAGGTGACCTTTTTTTTCTCTCTGGCTGCCTTTAATACTTTGTCCTTGTCTTTGATCTTTGCCATTTTAATTATTATGTGTCTTGGTGTTGCCCTCCTTGCATCCCTTGTCATGGGAGTTCTGTGTACCTCTGTGGTCTGAGAGGCCATTTCCTCCCCTAGTTTAGGGAAGTTTTTAGCAATTATTTCTTCAAAGACACTTTCTATCCCTTTTCCTCTCTCTTCTTCTTCTGGTACCCCTGTAATGCGGATATTGTTCCGTTTTGATTGGTCACACAGTTCTCTTAAAATTCTTTCATTCCTGGAGATCCTTTTATCTCTCTCTGCATCAGCTTCTCTGCGTTCCTGTTCTCTGTTTTCTAGTCCATTAATGGTCTCTTGCATCTCGTCCATTCTGTTTTGAAGTCCTTCCAGAGCTTGTTTTATTTCTGCATTCTACTTCCTTAGTTCTTGCATATTTCTCTGTAAGTCCATCAGCATGGTTATGACTTTTGTTTTAATTCTTTTTCAGGAAGACTATTAAATCTATCTCCCCAGGTTCCTTCTCAGGGGAAGATGTAGAAGATGTTGACACTGTCTGGGTTAGTCTTCTCTGGATAAAATTTTTTTGCCTTTTCATGTTGATAGGTGCAGTGGTGAGCTATTGACTTTCTGTCAGCTGGGAGACCAAGGCTTTCCACTTGGTCGTGGCCTTTCTTTACTGGGACAACTGCGACCCCTAGTGGCTTCTGTTGGGCAATTGCGTGTAGACTGGGTCTCTGTATCTTGCCCGGCCGGTATGGAGGAAGCTCCCTTGCTGTGGGCGTGGCCAGCCTCAGGCTATTGCTCTGTTATGCTGGGGCCCCAGAGGGGTAATGGACGGGGGGGCTGTTTGCCTGTTTACTTCCGTGAAGGGTCTCAGAGCTGTTGCCCAGGGGGTTAGTGCGCCCGGAGTTCACTGGAATTTCCAGCTGCTGGACTGTGACCTGGGATGCTTCCGTCCAGCTGTGGCGTCCCTGTCCCTTTAAGACTTTCAAAAAGCACTCACTTTTCTTTGTCACAGGGGCGCCAGCTTCGGGACCCGCTCAAAGGTCTTACTGTCCTGTTTCCCTAGTTTCCAGCACTCCACGCATGCACTGTGTCTGCACTCTGCTGTGGATAGCTAGGGCTGGGTGTTTAGCAGTCCTGGGCTCCCTCTCTCTCCCCGCTCCAACTCCTCTCCTCCCCTGGGAGCTGGGGGGAGGGGCACTCGGGTCCCGCTGGGCTGGGGCTTGTATCTTACCCCTTTCACCAGGTGCTGGGCTCTCGCAGGTGTGGATGTAGTCTGGCTGTTGTCCTGTGTCTTCTGGTCTTTTAGGGATAGTTGTATTTGTTGTATTTTCAAAAATATATATGTTTTTGGGAGGAGATTCCCACTGTCCTACTCACGCCGCCATCTTGGCTCCACCCTCTAATGTATGCTTTTATTTAAACCTTTTTAATGCCTCACCATTATTTTCAGGATAAAGTCCAAACTGAATAACATGACTTTCAAGATCTGTCACGGTCTGACCGCTGCTTACCTCTCCAGCTTCACCCCTCACCACATTCCTCTTACCCATTATACTCCAGTTTATCTTTCAGTTCATGCTCTCTTACCTTTGAGCCTTTGCACATGCATCTTCCTACCTGGGCCACCCCATTTGAATGTCATCCTCTCTGACTAATTCTACTTCCTCTAGATGTCAGTTTACCAGTCACTTCCTCCAAAAGCCTTCCTTGACCTACAAAATATAAGTCAACCCCTTCCTATGTGCTGCGACAGCACTCTGTACTTTTTTAACTTAAAGGATAACTACAAAATATAACAATAGCCTTTTCCTTATCAGAATTCTCTTGTAGACTGTAGCATTGGTCTATTTAGGCAAGGACTGATTTTATTTTGTTCACCACTGTAACTCTATCATAAGATTCAGGGCCTGATATGTTGTAGGTACCTAATACATTCTTTGTGAATGAGTATACTCCACAATGGAATGCACACTCTTGCCTCATAAACTGTCCGCTGCTTAGCCAACCTCTGCTGCCCACCATCCCCAGACCTAGCATTTTCCAAATCTCAGTATTCTCTATTTGAAACCTCTTCATCTTTACTTACTGAGCAATCTTCTATTCATTTTTAAGCCTCAATTTAGTGTTGCTTCCTTGGGTAAGCCTACCCAACTCGTTTAGATAAACTAAGATGTTCCTTCTCCTGTGCTAGTATATCCATTTTCATCTATATGTTTCTAATATCTAATACACTGTCTAATACAAACTAGTTAATATTCTTTAATGAACACATGAATGATTAGTTCATGTGTAGCAAATATCTGGTTCATGTAATCTGGATTTATGAATAAAGTCTGGGGCAGACCCAGTAATTTTAGTGAAATAACAATTTTTAGAGGATTTCAGACTATAAGGGCATTTGGATGGACCGATCACTTTAAAAAAACAGGTTTTTCCCACCTTGGTAGGGAGGATATTTAATTTTCCTAACACTGTCTCTTCTTTCCTAGGCAATCTGAGATATATATACTCCTTCTGGGAAACACTGGAATTAGTTTCCTTTACCTTTTCTTAGTCTTTCTAAATATCCTGGACATGTGTCAAGGCATTCTCTGATGGCAGAAGTAAGAGAGAAACTTCAGGAATAAGGAAAAAGACAGAAAAGGATAACATTTAAGAACTGATGTACAGTGTAAACAGCACTGGACTGTTCAGGACACAGGTAACGTAAGCTCTAAGATCTGTCACTTAGTCATGTAACTTTAAGAAAGTAATTTTACCCACTCAGACCTTAATAACATAGGAAGGTTATAGTAAAAGCTTTAACCCCTCCAGCCAGTCCTAATGTCCTAACAATGTTAGAAATCTATGGCAACAGGTTAGACTTTAATCCCCATAATCCCCTAAAATATTAAAAAACAGAAGAGCTAACTTAAAGATATGGTACTTAGAAAATTCTTTCAACGCTTATTCATATTAGAATATTTTATAACTCAAATGTTAGTTAATTTATATACTCAACTAGTTTCCTTTTTTCTCTCATAAAAAGCATTAGTGGAGTACACTGGATATTAATACAGCTCTCTATAGTATCAATAACTGATATATATCTTACAGAGAAAATGTAGCATAATGGAGGATACTCTGGGATAGAAATCAAAGAAGTCAGTATTCAAAATCCCAGCTCTACTGATAGCTTTGTACCTCTGGAACATAAAATTGCTCCAAGCCTCTGCCTCATCATCTGTAAAATACAGAAGACATCTAGCAAAATTTGTTGGAAGGATCAAATAAAATAGTGTATGTAAAGTAGAAAGCACCATTCCTGACACAAAGTAGGAATCAATAAATGGTAGTTATTATCATCTTAAGTAATTTTATACTAATATCTAACCTTTCTCAGCCAAGACTTTTGCTTAATGTGGTGGCACCCACCACAAGGTTAGCTTTGCAGGAACTTGTCCTATCATCTTGTATCTTTCTTTAGTGACGCAATGTCACTGAGATCTTTGGAAATAGGAAAGAGATGCTCATGTAGTTAAAGGGGGTTTTTCTATTAGAAATCAAAGGTTAAGATGATACAATCAATTCTAGAACCTTAATATTTCAAAAATGTTTCAAAAAGATTAACTCTGGTAACTAAAGAGTAATAAAATGTCAGGTTTCAAAAAATTGAGGATAATATAAAGTTATACATATTTATTTACTGAATAAATTATATATTGAGGAGTTACTATTTCTATTGTAAGCTGGATACTAGGGGAGATATAAGCCTGCATAAATATTGTCTCTGTACTCAAGGAGTCCTTCAAGTTCAAGGGAGTTGAGATACACACACATTTCTAATACATGGCAATATGTGGTAAATACTGAAAAATTTACACAACTAAATGCTAATGAATTTGAACTGAGAGAAAGCTTTTTCTGTCAAGATAATCAGGAAAGATATACATTTAACATATATATGTAATATGAACCTCAAAATGTGGGTAGGAACTCAGCAGACAAACAATAGTGGGAAAGAATTCTAAACAGAGGGACTCATGTAAACAAGGTATGGAGGCAGGAAAGAGCAGCTCACATTTGGGAAATGATAATTATTTGCTTTAGCATTGCATATCTGCAGGTAAAGATAAAATCCTGAAAGATAATGAAGCCTAAGGCTATATTTTAATGAAACTTTATTTTATGCATTAGATACTTCAGAACCACTGAAAGCTTTTGAACAGGAGAGCAGTAAGATTAAAATGGCATTCTATGAAGACTGATCTGGAAGTGACTAAAAAAATGGGTTGGTATGCCTTGAATACAGTGATTATATAAGATTAAATAGAAAAGAGACACTGCACAGGAAGAACTAAGATGACTTTGTGATTGACTCAAGGCAGAAGGAGAGGAAGTTTACAAATTCTCCTACCATGCCTCCCACCCAAAGGCTTGGCTTTTAAATAAGTATCTTGCACCAAAGGAATTAAAGTCAAGGTACAGGTTACTAAACTTGCTTCATGTAAACTTTCTCTCGAAACATACAACTGTATGATTATAAGTAACTCCAAACAGTACAACTATTGTATTGTCTTTCTTAGTGGCAAATAAGAGAATACTGTTACACAGTATATAGGTTTGATTCACTCCCACTCACTGAGGAAAGGAAAATCTCAGGTAAACTTCACAAAATCCTGAAGTTTCATTTCACTGTACTGATAGTGAGAAAGTTTTTGGTATTTATATAGACTAATATAAAATTATAAAATAGAAGAATATTTTTTAAAAACTACCTAGAGATTGGTTTTAATTAGGAAATTTCTGTCATTTCCTATTTATGATCAGATTCATAGAAAAAGAAGTTTTATTATTTTTAAACATATCAAAGAACCTAAATTAACCATAGCTAGGTAATGACTATGAAAATGTTTCAAAGTACAAAAAATTAGGCAATATTTTAAAAAATCTCTAAATTATTAATCTGAGCTATTTATGAAGAAAAATTTAGCAAATATGATACACAGAGATAGCTCTAACATAAGACATTATGTGGTAAGTGCTACAAAAATTGTATAAGAATTATGAGAATTAAAACCATGAGGCACATGAGGAGATAGATGCACCACATCACTAACCATCAAGGAAATGCAAATCAAAACAACAATGAGTTATCACCTCACACCAGTTGGAATGGCCACTATCCAAAAGACAGGAAATAACAGGTATTGGTGAGGATGTGGAGAAGAGGGAACCCTCCTACACTGTTGGTGGCAATGTAAATTGATGAAGCCACTGTGGAGAGCACTATGGAGGTTCCTCAAAAAACTAACATTGAAATACCATATGAACAAGTAATCCCACTTCTAGGAATTTATCTGAAGAAAACAAAATCCATCATTTGTAAAGATATATGCATGCCTATGTGTACTGCCATATTATTCACAATAGCCAAGATATGGAAGCAGCCAAGGTGTCCATCAACAGATGACTGGATAAAGAAGTTGTGGTACATATACCCAATGGAATGTTATTCAGCCACAAAAAGGAAAGAAATCCTGCCATTTGCAACATGGATGGACCTAGAGGGAATCAGGCTAAGTGAGATAAGCCAGTCAGAGAAGGACAAATACCACATGATTTCACTTATGTGTGGAATCTAAAAACAAAACAAAACAATGAATAAAATAGTAGTAGACTTATAGACACTGAGAAGCAAGTTGGAGTGTATAGGAGGGAAGCATGAGGAGAATAAAGAGGCACAAAAACTCTCAATCATAATATAAGTTGACCATGGGATGGTAGTACAGCATGGAGAATATAGTCAATGATCCTGTAACATCTTCCTATGTTGACAGAGAGTAACTGCACTAGTTGGGGTGAGGATTTAATAATATGGGTAACTGTGGATGACTGTGTTATATACCTGAAACCAATATAAGATTGTGTATCAACTATACTTCAATAAAAATAAAGAATTAAAAACCAATTAGAGAATAGTTATTTTCAGGAGCATCAGAAAATCAGAGGAAATATTCTGAATAAGCCAAAAATAAATTAATAACCTTTAGTTGTACTTATTAAATTTTACTTGTTCTAGGGTTTTTTTGTTCTTTAAAATTAAAAATGACTAATTCTTTTACTTGTTCTTCATAATGTATAAATAAGCCATTAAGTGTATATGATATTCAACATTTGTTAGAAATCTCAACTTTGCAAGGTGTGTGATTCTGGAATACTTTGCATATTTTTAAAAATACAGAAAAACATGCATTTAAGTAATAAGTATATTTTTTAGAAAACATTCTACCTTTCCTTCATCCATTGGATTATCACTTATGTGGACAACAGGTCCTGGGTGAGATTTAGATGACCTAAAACATAAAAAGTTATTAAGATTTTTTTCTCAATTAAAAATTCCATACAACTGTATTATTTATTACAGTAAGAATAATGGATGGAAAATATAGATATATTCATAAAGGATGAAAACATTTCAGTAAGTGATCAATAACAGATGTGTAGTGTTTAATATGGATCAAACTAGAATTCAGGAAAAATAGTTATACTGATAAAGTCAGCAAAATTACAATTAAGTACACCTTCTTCACAGGAAATAATTTTGACATTTTGGCACAGAAATCTATTCTTATGGTAGATTTCTCAGAGGTAATATTTTAAAATAAAGCATTTAAAATATTATCTTATTTCACTCAATTCTAATGTCCAATTGGGGCATTTCATGCAGTTCCATAGTTCACACCAAAAATAGAAAAAATTCTATCATGGTTTTTAAAAATCAACAAAAGTAATGCCATCTGTATTTGCTCAGAGAAAAAGAAGTCATACAAATAAGAATGTAGCTGAACTGATGCCTATAGAGTAGGAGTAAGCACCTCCCTGCTGGTTGAGAGACAGTCCACCACATGAGAGCTGCTTGTGAAACCAGAGACACATGCACAAGGACTAACCAATAGGTAGGTGTTGTGATCAACTGAGAGAACAGACCATGAAAACCCACATCCTGTACCAAGGGACTGAGATATGATAATAACATCTGGGCCTAAGAAGGAAAACCAGGCTTACTACACTATTACAGCTTCACCAACACATTACTTAAAGAGAGATGCTACAAATTTATCTTTCTGTCAAATTCTGTGCAATGCAGCAATACAGAGCTATTTGTTTAAAAACAAAAAACACTGAAAATAAACTTGTCAAAATTCTTAAATATTTTTTGTCTAAATAATGTAAGAAAAAACTTAAGAGAAAGAGAGAAGATACAAATATAAGATTCTAAGAGCATAAAGTGCTAAAGATCCTTAGGGCCCTACAGTTCAACCTAGTTTTTGTGGTTGTTACTGTTAAATGAAAACAATTATCATTATATCAAAGTTAACAAAAATTAACTGTCAAATTAATTCTGCAATGTTATAGTGTAAATACTTACATTTTATTTGTTGATTATTAAAACATTATGAGTAGTGGTTTAGATTAGTCTTTTCTAAACTTTGGTGGCAACCCATTAGTGTTGCCAATGTAAATTGATGCAGCTGAAATAGATTTAGTGGGGCATGACCATCATTTGAAAGAAAAATAATTAGAAGATAAAAGAATAGAAAAAATTGGAGTGTTTTTCACCTAACACAAGTAATTGTTTCATTAAACCTGTGCTATAGTTTACACATATGTGAACATATGCATATACAACATATTATATATCTATCCATATATGCATATTGATTTATAAACCAATGGGACAATACTTACAAAAAGCTAGTAAACCTGTATTTAATATCAAGAATGTCTGACACATATTTAATTCCACATGGATTTACTGATTAGCTGTCATATAGTATTATCATATATGGTACTGATACTTTCAGAAATGTATTATTTGCTCAAACTCACAGTTCAATGGCTTTATTCCACATAATGACATAGCCTGAGAGTGTGAAGGACTCCACATTGACAATATGTATGTTACCTCGCTCAGTGCCCACATAGAGCCACTTACTCTGGAAAGGCAGATGGCAAAATGTAACCCTGCAAGAGAAAATATATCCAAAAAGGAAATTTTAAAAAGTCTGCTAAAAATGTTATGAATTGTATTAGAGAGTTAATCCTGATACATAATAAATAAAAAAATAATATACAAGATTTATCATTTCACTGTGATTTGTATTTAATTATGCTAATTAAATTTATAGGTCAAACATAAGGCTTTACAGTAAACAGTATGGCCTGACAGAAAGAAGGTAGTTTGAAGTTAGCATGTGTTTCAAATCTGGCTGTATCATCTACTAACTGTGTTACTTTGGGCACATCCCAAATTTAAACTTTATGCCACAAACAGTCCAATACCCATATTGCCCCTAAGTACTGCTGTATTTCTCAGGAGTTACTAAACACAATAATCTATCACGGTATCTGTGCTTAGTATTCCTTCCAGGTAAAATGTTCCTCCTGCTCAGATTTTTCTTCTGTTGAAGAATCAGTTCAAATACCACCTTCATTCAAATTGATATCCCAATACTTTTGTATCTCTATCAGACTTGCCTTTTAGGAGAGTTTAGGTCTACCTTCCTCACCAACTGATAAACATTTGGAAGGGCAGATAACGTCTGTCCTCAGGGTTAGACAATGTCATTGAAACATACTTGAACTATATTCAGTAAGAGGCCTTCATTGACAAATTATATTAACTTAGATTCATGTGTTAAACTTTATTATCATTCCAACAATTTCAAACATGTTCTGTATCAGCTCATTTGATTTCAGTGTAAAGAATGGAAACTATCTCATTCTTTTTGTAGCACTTATTTTTAGTAAGAAAAATAAATAAGTAGTATGTTTTAAAACCACATAATGCTCACTTTTTTCAGACTACCGATTGTGCCTCTCAAAACACACTATTTAAAATTTCAATGGAGTAGCACTTCAAATCATACAGAAACATAATCACTGCTAGACTGTCAATACTGACACTAGGCATTAGATAAGATATAGCTAAAAACATTTGCTTTTCCCTTCACAACTTCACTATAGAGAATTTTCAAAAGGAAAACACTTAAATAAATGTACATGCAACTCATGGCCTATTTCCTAGTGCTAACGTTCATTTACACAATTAAGGTTCATCATCTATTTTTTGTTGAGGGTTTTATATGATATCATCTTTCTAATGGATTTATGCAAATTTAACAAACAGAAATGTCTACTGAATAAAAAATCCCGCATTTTATAGTACCTTATTATTTTACAAGGCAGTAAGTTCATAGCACCCTTCTGAAAACTTTGAAGCCACATAGGTTTCAGAACTCAGAATTTTTCAGATTTTAGAAGAGTATATAATGCATATTTCTATGCTATTTAATATGGCAGATAGTATCTCATAAACACTGTATTTTTGAGATGTAATTTTTGGCATCCTTTTTTTAAAATTGAGACATAGTCATATGAAGAGTATATAATGCATATTTCTATGCTATTTAATATGGCAGATAGTATCTCATAAACACTGTATTTTTGAGATGTAATTTTTGGCATCCTTTTTTAAAAATTGAGACATAGTCATTTAACATTATATTAGTCAAGTATACAACATAATGATTTGATATATGTATATAATGCAAAATGATCACTACAATAAGTGTAGTTAACAAACTATCACACGTATAGCTAGAAATTCTTTTTTCTTGTGATGAAAATCGTTAAGATCTACTCTCTTAGTAACTTTAAAACATACAGTACAGCATGATTAACTGTAGTCATTGTCAGTTTCTTCAAAAATTAAACATATGACTCCTTATGATGGATCCATTCCATTCCTAGGTATTACCCAAGAGAAAGGAAAAAAATATATCTATGCAAGACTTGCACACAAATGTTCCATAGCAGCTCTGTAACAGCCAAAATCTAGAAACCATCCAAACGTCCATCACGTGTTTGGTGGCTGGTGCTATAGGCTGAACCAGTGACTCCAACAGGTTAGTGTGAGCTTCATTACATGGCACCTGGATTCTAAGAGCATAAGAGGGCAAGGACCATTTGTGAAAGTGCTTTTCAAAATCTCTGTGGTACAACTGCTAACGTCCCATTAGTCAGTGCATATCACATGATCAATCCTAGAGTCAATGTGGGGAGGCCCTACACAAGGCAGAAGATATGGGAAGGAAGATGAGATCTGTTGGGGGCCATTACTGTAGTAATTTGCCACATGTGTTTGTTATTTAGTTCATTGTTGAAACTTTCTATTTAATTTCAGCATTTTTCACATCTGTTGATATGAAATAAAATTTTAAGTTTAAAATCTATTTGTCCAAAAATGAACAAGTGGGACTATATCAAGCTGAAAAGCTTCTGTACAGCAAAGGACACCATCAATAGAACAAAAAGGCATCCTACAGTATGGGAGAATATATTCATAAATGACAGATCCGATAAAGGGTTGACATTCAAAATATATAAAGAGCTCACGCACCTCAACAAACAAAAAACGAACAATCCAATTAAAAAATGGGTCAAGGAGCTGAACAGACAGTTCTCCAAAGAAGAAATTCAGATGGACAACAGACACATGAAAAGATGCTCCACATCGCTAGTCATCAGAGAAATGCAAATTAAAACCACAATGAGATATCACCTCACACCAGTAAGGATCACCACTATCCAAAAGACAAACAACAACAAACATTGGCGAGGTTGTGGAGAAAGGGGAACCCTCCTACACTGCTGGTGGGAATGTAAATTAGTTCAACCATTGTGGAAAGCAGTATGGAGGTTCCTCAAAAAGCTCAAAATAGAAATACCATTTGACCCAGGAATCCCACTTATAGCAATTTACCCCAAGAACGCAGCAGCCCAATTTGAAAAAGACAGATGCACCCCTATGTTTATCGCAGCACTATTTACAATAGCCAAGAAATGGAAGCAACCTAAGTGTCCATCAGTAGATGAATGGATAAAGAAGATGTGGGACATATACACAATGGAATATTATTCAGCCATAAGAAGAAAACAAATCCTACCATTTGCAACAACATGGATGGGAGATAGAGGGTATTATGCTCAGTGAAATAAGCCAGGTGGAGAAGGACAAGTACCAAATGATTTCACTCATCTGTGGAGTATAAGAACAAAGGAAAAACTGAAGGAACAAAACAGCAGCAGAAGCACAGAACCCAAGAATGGACTAACAGTTACCAAAGGGAAAGGGACTGGGCAGCATGGGTGGGAAGGGAGGGAGAAGTGGGGGGAAGAAGAAAGGGGGCCTTACGATTAGCATGCATAATGTCGGGGGGGCACGGGGAGGGCTGTGCAACACAGAGAAGACAAGTAGTGATTTTACAGCATCTCACTACGCTGATGGACAGTGACTAATGGGGTATGTGGGGGGGACTTGGTGAAGGGGGGAGGTCTAGTAAACATAATGTTCCTCATGTAATTGTAGATTAATGATACCAAATTAAAATTTTTTTTTAATCTATTTGTTCCAAGGTTATTAAGTGCTATGTTTCATGACTATTTTTACCAAAAATTACTAGATTTCTATTGTAGACTACTTTCTTCAAGTAATTAAATAACAATAAATCTCTTTTCTTCTCTCTCTTTCATACACACACACCCACATGATATGTATATATAGTTTTAAGTGCTCTAATACATTATTCCTTCTAAGTACTCAATATAATTTTTCATCAATTTAATGATTACATAAAATTCAAGTAGTTATTCTTTAATTATTTTGTTGTTTAAACTTTCAACAAAGAAGGCTAAGATTTTTATTTGGAAAACAAGGAAATAAGGTCATGTTTATATAACAAACTGAAAGAACACTCTTGAATATAAGTAAGTCAAGTACAGTTTGTCTCAACTACCAGTTTTACAGATTGATAACTGACTGATTAAACTGCCCACTATTTAGAAACTTTCAATTCTTGGTAGAGCATGTTGATTGAGTTGCTTTTCTAGTAAGTTTTGGGGAAACACATTTTCTTATTGGCCTTCCCCTAAATCACTGGCATGGTATTGTTCAGTTGCAACATGGAATTTTAGTTTTCTCACTATTCCTATTCCCACATGTTCAAGCCATTAAAATTTGCTAGTTAAGAAATTTTCAAGTTAATTGTGTTAAAAATCATTTGACTTTCTCTCTTCTCAACTGACTCAAATAATGAGAGTATAGTTATGGAGCAGACTAATTTTTAAATTTGGTGGTGCACTGTACAAATACACAACTACGATTTGTATTTTTTTTTTTTAAATGGGCAAGACTCATTCTAGGAACCACACTAGGTTCCAGAAAATTAAGTGAACATTCTAAGTCCCTTCTCAAAATGTTAAATATAGTAAATAGTCGGCTCTCACTTCTGAAAAACAAAGATGCTCAAATTCCCCAACAATGTAAGTTGGTTTTATAGTTGACTGAAAAAAAAAATTATGATGATAGTTTAAATTACTGATATTGAAAAAGCAAGTCTACAGAAAAGTTCTAGATTTTTTTTTTCTGAACAGTGTAGGATTGATTTGTTTCTACTTTCTTTAAATATTTGATAAATAGCTGCAGTATGCTCTTTTGCACCAGAAACAGAAAATATTGTATGATACATCCAAAATATCTGTCTGTAAAGAGGTTAAGTTAAATTCTAAAAGCATATTAACACATAATTTAAATAATTTTCTCAGTATTAAAATCAAATGCAGGTCATGTAATTGCATTAAGCAAATTAGTAGCTACTATTTTTGGAGAGCTGAAGAATACTGGACAATTGCAAAACAGCTGAATAGATCAGGACATTGGGTTTTTCTGATGAGGTGGGCATCAAGTTGTCATTACCTTGGCATGCTTACTTTTAAATTATTTTTGAATTTTCAAAATGGTTAGCTAAATTGTGTTTTAGTTTAAGGCACTTTTCAAATGAAATATTTGTTTTTTATGATACTGCATTGCTCATTTTGTATCTGGCATGCTATTCTTTTATTTACTTCATGTAGTTAAAATCTGTCTATAGTTTCTAGTTGGAAAATATCACTTAGCTTTAATAATTAACAATCAAATAGCTAATGCTTTGTCTTATTTGATCCTCAGGTTGTGAAATGAGTGTTTTACTGCTTTGAAACTGAGGATCTGAGAGATTGAGTGGTTTACTTAAAGTCACATGCTAGTGAGTGACAGAGCGAGATATTAAATACAAGCAATCTAACTCCAGAGCTTGTGCCCATGTATTAATCAGGAACAACTTGTTTTCATAATTCCAAAATCCACAAATCTTCCAAAAACAATTTTAAAACAACTTTAGGTATAATTGATATACAATAAACTGCACATATGTAACATGTACCAGTTGATAAACTTTAACACACATATACACCTATAAAACTGTCATGACAATCAAGGTAAGGAATCTACATAGCACCGCAAAATGTTTCCTAGGAATCCCTCCCCTTTCCTGTTACCATCCTCTACTCCCACTCTCCAGGCCACCATTGATCTGCTTTCTGTTAAAATAGACTAATTTGCACTTTCTATTGCATATAAATTCCATACAAATCATATAATATGTCTTGCCTGGCTTTCACTCATGGTAAGGATTTTTAGATTCATAAATGTTGCTGCATGTATCAATAGTTTGTTTTAATACTGAATTGCATTCTGTTTTAAGTATATATAGCACAAATGTTCATCCATTGACTCTAGGGTTGATCATGTGACTTGCACTGGCCAATGGAACATTAGCAATTGTACCACAAACAGAGATTTGAAAAGCACTTGCACAGTAGGGTTTGCCCTCTTTCTTATGCTTGTGGAATCCAGGTGCCACGTAATGAAGTCCACACTAACCTTTTGGAGACACTGGTCCAGCACATAGTCAGCACCAAAGACCAGACATGTTTACGAGTAAGGCAAGCGAGATGATCTGATCCAGTTGAGCAGTCTATGGTTGCATAAGTAACTACAGGGCAAGACCACTCCTGCTGAGCTCAACTCAAGTTGCTAGTCCACCAGAATTAGGAGGAAATATAAAGGTTGTTATTTTATCCTCTTAAAAATTTTGTGATGTTTTGATATGCAGCAGTTGATAATTGATCTATTACATAATATAATCTACTCACCTAAAATCTTTTTTAGTTGAAAATTGAGAAAAGCTATAAAAACATATAGGAAAACAAATTCTTATACTTCTAATATTAAGTTAAAGAGATCACAGGAAAACTTTTTAGGAATGCAAGCAATGCTTGTAATATGAAGCTAAACCTAATCTTGGATTAAAATCAAATTCATCACTATTGTTTTTCATACACTTTTAGTAAAAAGATTTTATTTTAACTTGATACAGATCATAATAAATGCTTTATTTTAATTCACTATTTTGCCTTAGCAGCAGTCTATCAACCATTATGTAGTTAATAAGCACCAAATTTGAAAGATTTTACTATGTTTTCTTTAACAGAAGAACCAATCATTTCCTAAGTAATGTAAAATAAATCATCCAGAAAGGGCATAAATATAATGTACATATGTTAAAATTTTACAATTCAATCCATAGAAAGAAATATGAAAGAATAAGCTTATCTACATGGCTTTATCATCATTAAATCAGACCAACATGACAGGAAATATGTTGTCACTTTTACATTCTCAGCAACATCACATTATCTTACACCTAAATAAATACCTAATACATATGTGTTAAATGAACAACTGAACTGTATAAAATGTGAGGATTTATTATGTTAATTAACAAAACAATCAGACATTCCTGACTTAGTTCCTCCCCACATTCATGGCCTGGGCCTAATTTAAACCATTGTCACTGATTGCCAAATCAATTCCAAATACCCTGAGAACTATCTTTTCAAAGCCAAGAGCGATCACACCATTATCTTACTTGAAAGACTCTAATGGCTTCCCATCTTCTACCATGTTGTTTTTTAAGCAACATTTAATAACTTTGGGATATGTATCTGGGAAAGGGGGTTAAAGGTATTAAGTGTGCTTGACTTGGTCAACTAGTACTCAGGTCAATCCTATTCCACATCCTCCTATATACCTTCTTGTACTGCAGATGCTAGAAAGCTACAACTTGAATTTTCCAGACTCTCCTATAGCTACAGTTCTAAATGAGATTAAGTTTCTACTAATTGGATATGCTTGAGATTTGTAAGCAGAAGTGAGGCAGAGACCATTTCTTTTGTTGCTGTTTCTGCTGAAAGTACATTCATGGAGATCTGAGTAAAGCACTTATGGCAGCAGTGGGGACCACACATAGCAGTCCAAGGTTTACCCCTGAGATTCTCCTGATAGGAGGCAGTTGTATGGCACTACAGGAAGTTCAAGACCCTTCTAAACACTTCATAAACAGTTATATCCTTGAATTAAATCCCTTTATGCTTAAAATATCTGCAATGGTTTCCATGCCTGCATTGAACCCTGACTAATAGAGCAAAGAAATGCACCTAATCTGCAGTTTATCTATATGATAGTCTCTCATGACCAAAAAATACCCACTTAAAATGTATCTCGTTCAGACAATGCTATTCATTTTTAATGATTTAGGAAAAAGGTTGAGAATATCTTTACCATTGTATAAAAGACCTATTATGAAGTAGACCTTTCCAATTATTCAAAATTATCCTCTATGGACCACACACTTAGCAACGTCTAACTAGATACAGTGCCCTAAACATGTGAGATTGCTTCATGACTTTGTGTATCTGAATATAATGGTAAGTCCTGCCCTTTGTCAATGAGGAAAATTCCTGCTAATCCTAAAAATCCATTCACGTAAGTTCTTTTGTAATGTTTTACCTAAAATTCCCAAAACATGGTAATACAACCTTTTTCTGTTAATCTTTCAAATTTTGTAAAAGAATTTCATTACATTCATATTATATCACATTTTCCATTGCATTTTAATTTACCACTTCATCTCCCTTAATTGTAACTTCCATGTCTAACTGGAATTTATCATTATTTGAATGGACCAGAATCTCAGTGTTTATCAAATGAATTAACACACAGGAAAATAAAAAAGCAGATATTATTTGTACTTTTCTTAAATTAATTGTACTTTATACTGTCCTGTTATTAGATGAAAATTTAAGTTTATACTAATGAATATGAAAATGTATTAAAAATAATAGCAGTCAGCTAAAAGTAATTTATAAATCTGTTCAAAGGAATTCCTTTCTATTTGTGGTTCCATGTATCTTTTCTGATAAACTGTCACAGCTACTTGAGAAAAATCTTTATATCTATAAACCAGCAGTACAATGTAATAAATGTTTTGAAAAATAAGCATCTGAGATCTTTGAAGGTCATTTTACATTTGTACTGATACATATTCTTTATTAATCATATTTCAATGTTTATGAAACATTTAAGAACTTTTGAAATATGTTTAAATAAATCATGATATTAACCTTTCTTGTGAAATGAGACCTTAATATAACATAACCAATGATTATTGAAAAAACTGATTTATCAACTAAAATTCAGTAACTAAAACAGTGAATTTAGAAATATAGTATATATCAGCCACAGAAATAATGCATAATAACATATGAAAAAATTGTTCTCTTGTATTGGGGTATTTCTTGAAGTTCTGTTTTCAGTGATCTTACCCTGAGAAATGAAGATGCCAGTATTTTTATATAACAAATGCTGTGATAAACAAAAATAAACTGATACTCATCAGCAACTGTTAGGTATACTTTTTTTCCATTTTTCCATTAGATTGCCCTTTATTGTACAGATAGGTATCTAAATATCTCCCAGTATATGTCTTTCTTATTATGAAAGAAGTTTCTCTCATATATATTTACATAAAATACACACATATATACACAAGCACACACAATTATGAGTAAGTCTATTAATGTCATAGATTAAATCAATAGGAGAAAGGGAGGTGAAAAATTACATGATAATCAAAAAGAAGCTAAAAAAGCATTCAATTAAAATTTAATCTCCATCACTAACAACTAACTCATAGGGAATAAAACCTTATTTTACATCAATATCCAACATTATGCTTAACAGTAAAACCCTGGAAGAAATGATTGAAATTATTACAAAGAAAAAGATACTTGCTATCAGAAATACCACTGAATACCATACTGTTAATTCTTACTAATACAGTAAAGTAGGATAAACAAGAACAAAACCTTCATCTTCATCTTGAAAATCACTGCCAAATTATTACATATGGAATGGAAGTCTGCTGGACCTCCCAGGCATGCTAGTTTTAATAAAAAGAAATCCACTGCTCAAAGCCCTTTATTCTCCCACTTTGCTCTTTTTACAAAAAAAGAAAAACTTGAAAACCTCTGCTACAGGCCAAAGACCAAACAGCACTCCTAGGAAAATCAAACAACCTAGCTCGTTTTGGATTAGTGTGGGGTTGATGGAAATAATACATAGAATCAGTCTGGTGCAATACTCTATTACTTTTTTCTGTTTGTAGACTCTCCCTCGTACAGCCTATCTCTCAGGTAACCAGCACGGTCTGTGGAGAGCCATGCGTTCCAGAGTAGAGCGATTCCCCTCTGTTTCTGCAAAGGCAATGCAGTATCAACCAGCCCATTAACATTGAGACTGCTGCTGAGAATACAATGATGATATTCTCATCCAGAAGACAATGAAGTAACCAAGGCAATTTCAGTAAACATAATATGTACTCTTTTAGAGAAACAGCATCACAGTATGGAATAAAACAGACACAAAATCCAGACTTGGGAATCTGCAGAAAAACCTATAAAAGAAATGACAAGACTTGAAGGATGAACAGGAGTTAGCCATGGACAGAGAATCGTAAGTATGTTCTGAGCAGAGATCAGCTTATACAAATTGAAGGAGAGAAAATAATTCATAAAAAAACTGGAAAGTCAGGGTTCCTAAATTATAATACATAAAGAGAGAGAAAAGTGAGTTACATGAAATTATGGTGATGAGAAGTTGAACAGAGATCTTGCAAGACCCTTCAGGGAAGGCTACTGGAGAGTTTCAACGTCGTTTTGAAGACAGTGAAAAGCATAGTGAACACTGGCTGTTTATCTACCTACCATTCATTCCTCGGTCAACTCCTTCCTAACACTATTCAGATGTTCAGTAAATGCTCAAATCTTCCTCAAGTTACACATATACTCTGGGAGATATTTAAGCCAAACTGAGTTTCAGCGATAACCCAGGCCAACCAGGATAATTCCCCTCACTTGTTGCTATTTTAATTCAGGTAATCTAAGCCTAAAATCAGTCAGATAAACACTTCTCCCTATGTGAAGGTTAACTTATTTGGGATCTCAAGTACATATGCAAAATTACATCACAGTAGCACTTTGATTAGGATGGATTAATCAGGAGGTGTGTATAAAAGTTGTTCAGCCACACCCTCATTTTTCTCTAAACCACACTTTCAGAAACAGTATCTCTACTGCCACCTGGATCAGGGTAAGAATTTCCCAAATCATCAAGTCCTGGTTCTTTTAATAATTCTCCCCTCAATTTATTTCTATCCTCTTGCATTTTACTACAAAGCAGCAAAAACTCAGGCTGCACCTCTAACCTTTTCACTGAAAATCTCCTCAGCTAAATATCCAAGTTAATAACTAACACACCATGCAAAAGACACTTCTGTTAAGCTTTTTGACACTTTACAGCAAGGAACTACTTCCTCCAGTTTCCCAAAACATGTTCCTGTCTCCCTTCTGAGCTCTCACTGGCAGCAGCCTCCAAGCCTGGAGTCCTACAAACTGCTCATTCAATGCAATTTAGGCCTTTCTATCATGTTCCTCAAAATTCTTCCAAGCTCTACCCACTGCAATTTCCACATTTTTAGGTATTTGTTACAGCAGCACCCCACTTCCAGGTACTGAAAACTGTATTAGTTTTTTACTGCAGTATAACAAATTACCACAAAATTAATGACTTAGGACACACCCATCTATGTTCTCTGTTTCTATAGGTCAGAAGTCCAGGCACTGTATGCTGGGTTTTCTACTCAGGGTCTCACAAGCCTTTAATATAGTATCAGCCAGGCTGTACTCCTGTGTCCCTTTCTGGAGGCTCTGGGAAGAATCCCCCCTCAAGCTCTTGCAGGTTGCTAGTGGAATTCGGGCTCTTGTGGTTGTAGGAATGAATCTCCCTTACAATGAATCTCTCTCACACTCTGAACCTTTTGCCAGAAAGAATCCTCTCTTTTACAGGCTCACTTGATTAAGTCAGCTTTACTGAAGATAATCTCCCTATCTTACAGTCAACCAACTGGAATCTCAATTATATCTACAAAATGCCTTCACCTATATTAGGGTTTGTATGAATAACCAGAAGTTAGTGTGTGAGCAGGAATCTTAGGAACCACCTTAGAATTCTGCCTACCACATGTCTACGTTGAGGAGTGGAGGTGTTGGGCCATGAAGTGAATAGTGGGAAAAACTTTTCCAAAGTGATTGTAACACATAAAACTCCCTCCAGCAAGTTATGAAACGTTCCAATGTGTTACATCCAAGTCAACATTTTAGCCATTCTGATGAATGTATGGTGGTATCTGGTTGTGGTGGAAAAACCATCATTTTCCTGATGACTGACTTCTGTCTTCTTTTAAAATAAGTCAGTATATACAAAAAAAATGCAGAAAAAGACTGAAACATTCTCTCATGTTTTTTTTTTGTTTTTTTATTTTGTAAATGCCAATATTTATGACTATTATGAAGGCAGTGGTAAAAAAGTACATTGTAACAAAATTTGAAACAATCATTTAAAATATCTTAACAATTTTATAATCATTGTAAATTCAAGTGCTTTTCTTCTTCTAAATTTTTACTTGATATGATAGTAAAGGCCATATGTTTATAAACAGGCATTCATGAGTACAGTATATCTTACACACAAAATATTCAGAGTCTTCCATGATTCTTCTGTAAACATAAATATTGTCTATCTACTGCTTTCAATTGTAGGGTTGGAAGGCACTTTGAAACAGATGACTGATTTTAAAAAAAAGAAAATGCACCTTTCATTCAGACAGACCGCTGACAGTGAATGCTGGTTGTTAAGAATCCAAAGGATTTGCTAATCCTTGTGTCCCATAATTTTTGCAGGCAGTCTGTGCTCTACATTGCTCTATGGCCATATTAATCTTTCATTCCAATGCGTTTTCTTAGTTCAGCTGCGGTTTTTTCCAGTTGTTCAATGTTCCATTGCCATTGTCTTCTGTTTGACTGAAGTTTGTTTACCTGACAGTGCAAATGCTTAAGAATTACACCATATCTCTTATATTGTACCTCTATTTCTTTTCTTAATTTTTCATGGGTATTTTTTTCTTCCTCAAGGAAACAAGTTTTTTCAATGATAGATTCTTTTACAGTTATAATTTGAGCCTTTAGCTTTGTAATGTCTTCCTGTACTTGTTTCATCTGGTTTTCTTCTGGATTTTGGGAATCTTGTGTAAGTTCCTCTTTCATTGTCATTAGTTTTTTAACAAGATCTCGTTTTTCATGGAGTTCAGTCATGAATGACCATTTGCTTTCTATCTTCCTCAAACTATGTACTTTTATTTTTGCATAATATTCATTATATCTTAGCATGTGTTCCTCAAAGTCTTCTTGGGCTGCTTCTATGTCAAATTTAAGCTTTACATTTTCTGTATGTAAAGATTTGATTTGAGTTTCCAGGTTTCCACACTGAAGCTTGGTATTTTCTATGGCAGCATCTTGTTGATAAATTTGCCTTGCTCTTTCTTTAGCTTCTGCAGAAACAGATGCTATTTGTTTTTCAAGCTCATGAAGTTCATTCTGCAAACCAAACAGAACTTTTTTGTTTCTTTTAAATTCTGATGTTTGTGATTGTTGTTGCCGTGCAACTTGCTCTACAGCATCCGTTAATGAAGATGTGTCTTGTTTAGCCAGAGCTTCTCCAGGAACTCTATGACTCTTCCTTTCTTTGTTGACTGACATTCTTCTGTGCTTCTTTTCCCCTTTTGTTTACCTTTACTCCCTCCTGGCTCCGGCCACAGGGCCCTTCGGCGGCTCTGGTTCGTGTTCTTCCCTGACGGGGCCACTGAGCGCGGGCTCAGCAGGCTGCGGCCTCGCCTCTCATATGTTTTTAACATAAACTTCTAAAATGGCATTTGTCTATATTGTATTATTGTTTATTATATATCTGGGTTTCTGCTTTAATGTAACTATACAAGCACTGTATTTATTTTTGTTATCCCAATAACTACCATAATCCCTAGTGTACAGAAGGTACCCAATGTTTGGTGAACTGAACTTAATTCACCTTCTGAAATATAACTTTTTTTCATTTCCAAATCTGAAGCACTACTCCCACTTTATATTCCTCTTGGGCTAACCAATGGTATAGGAGTCAGTCCTTTCAGCAAAGTCATAATTTGTCAGAGCCAGTATTGCATTAATACATACAGAGGGAGAATATATGCCCTAACTACCATTAATCTACTTAGCTTTCTTTACCTAAACATAAAAAATAGTGTTTTCATTCATACATTCTTTTGTCTTTATGGTTTTTCACAAGCCTTAGCTCATTGTGCTCATTAACAGTGCTAAATTACTCTTAAGTTCACTTTTGATTGTGTATCCCCTCCTTCCATATAATCTTTTTATACCTGTGAACACAATAAGGCCTTATGCAACTAGACCCGTCTCTTCGAATGTCTCTCCCAATTTCTTTGTCAGAATTTCTTAGTCATTATGGATAATTTTATTCTAGGAAGTTATTAAACACTTCCTGACCATCTTTCCTTTACAGTTTCAAGGTCATAAAATCCTATTTTTCCTCTGAACACTGTGAACTTTTTCTTTTTCTCTTAAAATTTTGTCTCAGTACATTGTTCTCTATACTTAGAATTCCCAAGGTGATTCATCACCTCTTTATCACCCAGCAATGTTCCTTGTGGATACAAATTAGATCCAGAGTAGCAGATCCTTCTGTCTGCCTTGCTAGCTGGCCTGGATATCATTCTACTCCCATGTTCTAGGCCTGAATTTCATTTCACTGAATCGCTCTCATTTCTAATGCTAGTATACTTTTCATTAAGCTGCTTTCAAAGAAAAATATTTTGCCAATATGATGCAATTACCATAAAAGCTATAATTCTAGGTTTCTAATTTGTTCCAGTATTGTGATTAATTTTTTTCTTGTTAAATATGTGCAGTGAATTAATTCAAAATCTTTGGAAGACCTATACAGATTTTTAGGGCTGGTATCTAGCCAAATACTCTTTTACAGCTATGCTCTATTCATGGCCATACTAAGCAAATTATAAGCCTCATAAATATGTAAAACAGAATACTTAGGTAATATTATAAGAAAAGTATAATGGGATAAATTAGTGTTTGTTTCCACATTAATTTTTATGCCACTAAGAAAATCTGATGCTAGGGCAAGAGTTGGTTAGTTCCTGAAGTGCCTTTTAGGCACCAACTCTCCCACTGCCATGTTGGTATCTGATTGGATTATTCCATTTGTCAAACAGTTATTTTCTTAAGAGGACTCTGGACATTGATGCTCCATTGATCATTCTTAGGATGAAATTTTGATTATTAGTATATTCCATATAATATTGTATTTTCCTATTAGTTTAGAATGTATGCCATGTTTATTTTATTTTCTAAACCAAGAGATGTTTCTCTTCCATCAAATGAAATATCTGTAAATCAGTGTTATGAGTAAACTGTAAATCAGTGTTAGAATAAAGGGAAAACATATCTTTAAAAGAAATATATTAATTTCAATATAAAGACTCATATTTTATGTATCAGGGAAGCCCAGAGACATAATTTAGTCTTCAGTCTTAAAATGCTTCACATATTGTTATTATGCAAAAATTTAACATGGTTTAGAATACTGGTCATGTTAACTCAAAGTGATGAAAAAAGATAGTTGTAGTTACTTATAAACCCATAATTTCCTCCCAGTTAAACTTCCTTTAAAGGGAAAAACACAATACAGCTAAATGGAAAATATTCTGATAAGGCAACTACCAGAAAGAATTTTACCTGTCGAATTCTCAATTTCTACCAAAGCCAAAGCACATCTCCTTAACATGTATAAACCCAACAGCACATAAGGAGGAAGTTCACCAATATCAAGCAAGAGGAACAAAGAGGATCTATATTAGTTTCTTAGGGTTATCTTAACAAATTACCACAATCTAGGTAGCTTAAAACCACAGTAATGTATTCTTGCACAGGTCTAGAAGCTCGCTATGAGAACTTAAATTATCAGCAGCACAATGCTCACTATGAAGGCTCTAGAGGAGAAGGGGTTCCACGTCTGTCTCCTAGCTTGTGGTATCACCAGCATCCTTGGCATTCCCAGGCTTGCGGTCGTATCACTCTAGTCTCTACCTCTGTGGTCACATGGCATTCTCCCTGTGTGTCTATAGCTCTTCCCTTCTTATAAGACCACAGGTCAGATTAGAGCCCACCTTAATATCCTTAAATTAACTTGATTACATTTGCAAAGGTCCTATTTCCAAACAAAGTTACATTCACCAGTACTGGGGGTTAGGAGTTCAACATATCTTTCGAGGACAGAATTAAATCTGTGCCAGGGGATGTGGCTTAATGCCACAGAGGCCACACCTCTGAGGTTCTCTACGATGATACACTGCTATGATACCAACTCCCTTCAGGGTCAGGGGATATAGATGCTATAGCTACTAGCATTGACAAATAGTTTTTATGGTAAAAGCTGTATGAGAGATGAGTCCCTAATGGGAGCTGACCTGGCAAATGGCATAATAAATCACATGCTATATAAGGAGGACATTAAAAATGTTGGCTTTTTCTTCAACTTCCAAAGTATGCTTACTTTTTCTTCTGTTCGGTGACTCTTTTCAACAATTCCCATCTTGTATCCTGCTTGGTTTTAGCCTAGTTCTCTGTTAGGAACTGAACTGTGCCCACCACCCACATTATTCATATGTTGAAGTCCTAACTCCAGTACCTTAGAATGTAACTGTATTTGGACACAGTACCTTTAAAGAGGTAATTTAGGTAAAATAAGTTCATACAGGTAGGCTGTAACCCAATGACTGATGTCCTTACAAGAAGAGGAAATTAGGACATAGACACACACAGAAGGAAGACTGTGTGAAGAGAGAAGAAAAGACAGCCATCTGTAAGCCAGGAAAGAGGTCTCAGAAGAAGCCAACCTAAGTGACATCCTAATCTCAGACTTCTGGCCTCCAGACCTTTGAGGAAATAAATGTCTGCTGTTTAAGTCACCTGGTCTGTATTAATTGTTAATAGTGGCTCTAGCAAACCAATACATTCCCCTATCCATGAATATACAAACTCTTTAGGGTGGACTGTCTCACTCCCTAAGAAGGATGTGCACATATAGTCTCAAAATGTGTAATTGTAAATTGAAGGTTGGAGAGGGTTATCTAGTGTTAACTTCAAGCTCAAAATTCTCCACAATTTAAACAGATTTGATAAAGTCAATATCAGTGGCTATAATCATTTCCTTTTTCAATTGGTTGTTTCTATAGAAACTACCTAAGTAAAATTTTTGGTTAAGTTAATGCAGATATTTCAACTTTTGCAATTATTAATTTAAGTAAATCCAGTACCTTTAAAAATAAATACTATATGGTGATTTTCTATGTATACCATTCTAAGCACTTTATATATATTACTGCGATATAATGAGTCATAAGAAATACATATTTGGTTATATGAATGAGAAATACTAATGTGTATTTCCCAGGTATACCTGGTCTTTATCCACAGTTCCTGAAAACACTACAGACCCATAAAAGTGAAATGGGTGTCTTGTCATGTTAATGAGAGACTTTAGGAACCCCCCTCAAGGGTAGGGGGCTAGAGGTTAAATCAGCCAATAGCGAATAATAATTTAGTCAATCATGACTATGCAATGAAGCCCTCACAAAAACCCCTGAGAAGAGCTTATCACTGTCTGCTCTCTTGGATCCTGCTTTCCAGTCAGGGGGAGCTTCTAAGCTTGGGGAACCAGAATGCCTCCATGTGTCACCAAGCCAGGCCCCAAGCACAGGAACAGAGGCTCCTTTATTTGGGACCTTGCTCTATGTATCTCTTCATCTGGCTGTTAACTTGTATCCTTTACAGTATCCTTCATTAAACTGGTAAACATGTTTCCCTGAGTTCTGTGAGCCACACTAGCAAATTAATCAAACCTAAGCGGGAAGTCGTTGGAACCTCTAATCTTAGCAGGTATGTCAGAAGCACAGGTTACCTGGGGTTTGTGACCAGTGTCTGGGGTGGGGGTGGAGGGCAGTCTCATAGGATAGACCCCTTAACCTGGGGAATCTGGTGCTGTCTCCAGGCAGATAGTATCAGAACTGAGTTGAGTTCTCGGACACCTGCTGGTATTAGAGAATTGCTTGTTATGTGTGTGGGAAGATCCCCTGTCCCCAACACATGTTGGAATCAGGTCTAGGAACCAGAGAAGAGTTAAGCACACTCTCACAATTACTTATACATATTAACTTTATAACATGCATCTTGGGGTTTTTATGAGATAATAATGATCCATTTCACAGATAACAAAACTGACATAGTAAGTGACTGGGTTATAAAATGAGATTCAACATAGCCAGTTTGGCTCTAGAATCTGAGCTCTTATTAACCACTATGGTATACTGCTTCTCAATAACAGAGGGAAAAAAATCACATCTTAAGTAACCAAATATGGTAAGAAGTGAATTTGACAATTAGTACAAGGTCACTCACCAAGGAGTATATTTATAAGTTAATGCAATCCCCCAACTCAAAATCATTCTATGGAAATTGAGATACATATTTATTTAGTATGAACAAATGACATTTTTTATCAGGTATCTAGGATCCTAATCTTGTCTTAAATTTGATCTAGATCTTAATGTCAAGGCCCAAGTCTGTCTGTCTTACAAATGTATGCTTAGCAGCTAGCATTAAGCTGGCACTTTATAAGTATTCTATAATTATCTACAAATGGGGATAAAAGGAAGTTATTTTGACATGTGAGAGAAAACGAATTGCATAGGAAAATTTTTGGCAAATTAGGAAACCAATACACAAAGCTGTGAAGTAATTTGCCCAATTTCATACAGTGAAACCAAGACCTGAGAATCCAATTACTATATTTTTTCTTAGACACATGAAAGTGAAATCCTATCGAAATATCCATATTACATGGTTGCCCGACAATGTGAATATACTTAACACTACTGAACTGTACACTTAAAAATGGTTAAGATAGTAAATTTTATATGTCTTAGCAGTTAAAAAAAATTAAAGCTAGAAAAAAACCAATATTATGAAAAAATAAAATTTTAATCAGTACATATAATTTCTATTTATATAAATTTCTATTAAAATAAGAAAATCTAACCCTTTGGAAAGGAGAAAATATTACAATAAAAACTTAAGTTTACATTACTTAACAATTGTTTGGAAAGTAACCAGCTGTTTATAAACTTTTGCCATTTTTCCTCCCTTTCCTAGCTTCAGAAAAATGCAAACAACAGAAAAATGAAATGAAATAATTTAACTATTAAGTTAGACCAAATCCATTGTGGAATGAGGGGAAAACTAAGTAGACTATTGCTATTGTACTTGAGTGTCAACAATAAAAATAAGCAATGTGGTAGGAATTACAAGTATTTACAAATATTCCATCTCTTCATATTTTTGGTTAGATGAGTGTAGTAGTGTGGCCCACGAAATGACAGTGGAAGAGAGATGTATCACTTGCAGGCAGAAGCAGTAAGAGCCAATGTGTGCTTCACCATATTCTGTTTTTGTCTCTCCTATAGTAACTGGCAATATTGTCAAGACTGGCTGTTTCTCAGCCAGGATTCTGGACTAAAGGAAATAAATGAAGAGGAACACAGTTCCAGCAAACCCACAAAGGACATACGGTGTAAGCAAAAATAAACTGTATTAAGTCATTAAGATTTTGAGAATATTTGTTACCACGGCATAACCCAGTCTATCCTGAAGGACAGATACAAAAACTGAATATAAAGCAGTTGTATAAAGATATGGATAGACTCCTATAAATGAGGGAAATGGAAAGATGGGCAGAGAATGACAGGATTTTGTCCTTTCCCCTCCCTGGAGCAGCTGTTCCAACAAAAGGCTTCCATCAGGGTACAAATTACAGGTCACTATGGAAAGTCCTGAATGGCACAGAGTTCAGGGGACAGAACAAGTCTGGCTGACATGCTCAAGTTCCCAAAGCTGGGGGAAAGCTTTCCCTGTGTCTTCCCCTCTGCACCTGCAATCAGGTGCTGAGGAAAAACTAGGTTCTCTCCTTCCTCCCATTTGAGGAAACCTGAGCTTAAGTCTTGAAAGAAAAAACAAAGTTCATCCATGAAGCACCAGGCCTATTCCTTGGCATTTTAAGTCCAATAGCTGCCATACAAGTTTGTAGCCATTCTAGAGGATTTCATCCTAAGGAGATATTCAAGGACCATGCACTCATGCTACAGTTCCTTGTTTACTGTTGCCCTAATTAAGACCAAGGTGAAGCTGAACTTTGAACGGGAACAACTAGTTTCTGCTGGTCAGCTGGGTAAACTATATTATAGAACTCAGAACTGGGAACTCCATCACTTCACTCATTTGTAACTCCTAGGGCCACTGCCTACAACGGTGCTCATTATGCCGTGAATAACAGCAGCCAACCAAGGTGAGGAGTGGGACTGTGTGTGGCTGCACTCAGCAAGAAGGGCTATTCTGACACTTCACACAAAGGTGCCTTCTGTTTGTCAAGATACATGCCTACAGGCACTTTACAGACCAGCTTATAGCTCCTTACCCATATTTACCAGGATTTCTTGGAGATCATCCTTAGAGATACTGTAGAGGAGACTTCATACCTGACAGTAATGGGACTCTGACCACCCTGGGACCACCCATAGACCCTTTCATTATGAAGACTTACCATGATAACCTGCAGTGTGTATTTGTGATCTTGAACCACAAACTGCCACATTCCCAGTGAAGAATACGGACATGTAACTGGCAAAGGAGGTATCAGAGGTACTCTTCTGCTGGAATTCTATATTCTGGCAGAATCCCTCCAGCGGGTGGAGGTGTAAGAGAACTTCTATAGTAGTACACTGACCAAGTAACATCATTTTCACCTGCTAGAGTTCAGTTTCCTAACTTTGACACTATTGATATTTTGGACCAAATAATTATTTTTAATGGGGTGATGTCTTGTGCACTGTAACATATTTGGCAGTATCCCTGGCCTTTACCCACTAGATGCCATAGCACTGCTCTCCAACCCCTTCCAAATGTGACAATAAAAAATGCCACCAGATATTATCAAATGCTCCCTGGGGGTTAAACCCGCACCAAGTTGACAACTACTGTGTTAGATCTACACTTCCCACGTGGGATAACAAGAGGATGTGTACTGGATCTAAGAGGCCCATCTCTCTCTCTCTCTCCATCTACTCCATGGCATTTAAGGCTGATGTAGGGCTCCCCCTGAGATCCCACTGGTGAGTAGATGAAAGAACTCTCCCCAAGTTGAGAGACTGGCTCTATATTCAGAAAAGAACAGAACCTTGACTTTTTGCTTGCTTTTCCTCCTTTATCTCACTCCTCCCACGTAACATTAATTCCTCCTTCACTTCTGTCCATGTTCTAGAGGAAGTAGAACTGTGATCTCAAGCTACTTAGATGATTTATCTTCCCAGACAGATGGAGACAAATAGTCAACTTTGTTTCTGAACCTCTGTCAGCTGTGGTCTCTGTCTATACAATGTAGACATGCCCTGGTGTTGGCTCAAAAAGCTTCAACTGTTCATTATTCCCAGCAGCCTCAATAGCTTGCCTACTTTGGAGGGCCTCTGTGGGCAGAAACCCATGTTCACAAACAGACTGACCTGTTTATATACCTGAACAGATTGATACTTATCAAAGCAGGAATATGGCCTGATCCTTGGACATGGACTGACCCAAATTTCTTAGCTTTGACACATATAAATATATATTCATATACAAAAATGTTTATGACTATATACACACACACACACACACCCCTACACATATATACATCAAAATATGTCTCATAAGCAATAGGAGGGGGACTATATTTCTCACTTACATTTCATGTAAAAATTAGTTCCATATGAATCAAAGATTAAATCATAAAAAATACAACTTTAAGCATACTATAATATGGGAGAAAGTTTAATAAAATTGGGGTAAAAAGGTCTTTCCAATCAAAGTACAAACCTAAGTCATATAAGAGATTTCTAGACCAAGTTGTTCCACTATGACAAATTTCTTATAACTATACTTGTATTAGTGGACAAAGACACACATGTAACACAGTATCACAACAAAGCAAAAAAAACAGCACACTGAAAATGACATGCATGTCCATTGAAGGAAGACCGACTAAATAAATTATGGTACTTTCATATAATGGAATATTATGCAGATATGAAAAATGACCAAAGAAGAATTAAATGTATTAATATGAAACAATGTATCAGATATATTGTTAAGTGAGCATAAGTTACATAAAAAATGTATAATGCCTTCTTTTTATGCAAAAAAAGGAGTAATATATAGATTTTTGCTATGTACACAGACTAAGTATTTCTACAACACAGAAGAAATTTATGTAGTTGTCTCTGAAAAAGAAGATGGGTCTGGAAAGAAGGGAAACTTGCTTTTTACTATATATCCTTTGATGTTTTTGAGTTATTTTTTTGACTGTACATAAAGCCCATCACAAAAAAAAAAAATCAAAGAATAAAATTCAAAGAAAATGTTCCAAAATAAAGTAGCAAACATACTGTGTATATAATAACTGAGAGAATTCTTACCTTTCTCTGCAAAATTTAAGTGAATGTAGTATGGCAGGTCTCTTTTGACGTAAATTCCATAGATGTAAGGTATCATCAGCCAAGGCACTCACAAGAGCTCCCTTAAAAATAAAGTGTAATATAGTTTCTGTAGAAAGCATTTTACAAACGTTAAAGCTTCCAAACAGCTGCCAAAAAACTCTCCTTCCCAAATTTCAAAACCTTCTGCCAAAAGATTGAGTTTTGAGAACTTTTTGGCTCACCTAAATTCTAGAGATGTAAAAGAATATATTATGTGTATACATATGTGTAAAAAATGTTTTAACTTCCTTAATATTTAAACTATAATTTAATCTCTTACAAACTAAGAGTATACTAGAGCCTAGTTGGATATTATGGTTGATGATTAGCTGTGTAAATTAGATGGCAAACTGTAAGTTACATGGTCAATATTGTACATACTTCCTTGCCTGAAAGAGAAAAATATAATATGAAGTAACCTTCCCATTTCATTTGGCTTAAGACAAATCCTTATGAATGTACTATGTGTAGATCATAATTCTACTACTAGAATATGTAAACTATAGTATTTAGCACATTGTAGTATCCAAAGGGCTGAACAATTTGACTAATTTAGAAAGTTAAAACATCTGATGCTATGAAATACTATTAAGTATGAAGAAGAAAATCTCTGGCAGTATTTGAGAGTCACACAGGGGCCTTAGTCTCACCCCAGATCTAACAAAGTAGAATTTTTACAGCAAGGACCTCCAGAGGTGATTCTAATGTGAGAAAAGGATTAAGAACCTCTTATACTAAGGCTGATTTATAAAACAAAAGATGCAATGTAAAGAATCCATATTAATTTCAAAAAAGATTTGCAATTCTAATCCTTTAGGTTATTAGAATCTTAAAACTTTTCTTCTAAAACAAAAGTTTCTCATTTATCCAAGACAAGTAAAATAGTTCTGAAGACAAAATTTACATTAATGATCCCTCCAAGTCCTTTCCACCTTTGAAATTCCATGATGGCTACTTTCTTATTTAACTCCTATTGTTACAATATGACTATTGGAAAGCAGAACTACACAAAGTCCACATAATCTTCCTTTCCCTCTTATCTGTATCACTTTGAAGCAGAGAAACTCAAAAGAATCAGAGTATCAAATATTTGTACTCTTCATTCTTCTTTCCACAATAGTTGCAGAGCATGTCATCTTCTTTCTTAAGATGTTTGCCTCATCTTAAAATCTCAAGGAAGAAGAGAAGCTGCAGAGCCAAGACAGCAGTGACAGCCAACCTTTACCTGCTGGTGGCTCCTTACCTGTATATGGTTTTCTAGAAATAAAATCAAATACCTACTCCAATTGTCAAGATTTCCCCAGCTTTCCCCATTTAAACAGTCATATCTTGCTAAGCATTTTTTAAGACAGCAAACGTCATTTGTAACTACTTATATGTAACACTTGAGCATACAACAGTCATGTCAAAGAACTCTATGATGGATCCTATTGATCTTGTGATATGAAAGACACGATAATCTACTTAAAATTTCTAAAATTTAGGTGTGTAGATAAGCAATTTGCAATGTTATTTACATTGGCTTGTGTAATCCCTTAAAAAATAATCTTAAACATAAGTACAAAGATGGAGAATAGGCTAAGGGTTGCCAGGGACTGAGAGCAGGACAGAGAGCAGTTATAAGTGGGAAGCCTAAGGGAATTCCTTTACTGTGATAGAATCCTTTACTGATACTCATATGTACCTTGGCCGTGATAGTCACTGGACAAATCTATGTATGTGATAAAATTGCATGAAACTATACACATACAGATACAATGAGTGCATGTAGAAAGTGATGGTGAAACTGAAATAAGGTCTATAGTTTAATAATAATATTGCACTAATGTCATTCTCCTGGTTTGATACAGTACTACTGATATATAAAATGCTACTATTGGAGAAAGGTAGGGGTAGTGTATACAGGAATATTTTGAAACTGCTAGCTTATAAAATTTTTTAAAAACTAAATCATCTTGGGTCCTCATATATGAGTTCAACAATTTTCTATATTGATTTTTAAAATTTTAACATTGTTTACAATGTCTGTTATATGGTCCTACACAGAATACTGGGAAGTTTTCTAAATATAAAGCTAAATACTGAAGTTTTAAAAAAACACTTTCTTTGACCCTGAAAAACGTACATGATTCCATATTTGGATCATAGTTTTCCTAAGTATTTTGTATTATTCATCTTTAGTTCTTTAAATCCATGATGCCTCTGTTAAATCCTCTGGTATGAATAAAACATTTATCAAAAGCCAGAGGTATTGAGTATTTTTTTTTCTCACATACATTGAATAATTAATTGCATGTAACCCAAAAACTGGAGGGGCAAAAAGAATGTCTACAAACTAGCCTCACATCTAAGGATAGCAAAGCCTTCCCTGGTGTAATTTCTCTTTCTTTTATAACTAGCTTTTCATTAACATCCATTCTCACAGCTGCTAATACATTTTAAAACCTGCAAAGACATTGTTTACTCTGCTGATAAAACACTGTTTCTCTAGCTGCTTCCAAACTTTATACTGTATCAAAAAGAAAGGCACCATTAGTTACTTTAATCAATATGTGACACAAGAGTTTGGACAATAACCAGTTTCTAGTGGATTTTGGTTTCCTTATATTTCAAAACAACTCATTAGAGAAGTACATTTTCTTATTTATAATAAGCTCAATTTCTAAATAAAAATTAATAGATTTTTATGTATTACATAAACTTTCAATATCGCTGAAATAAAATTTAAATGCAGCACCCTGTACCAAAAAATTTACCTTTTTTCAACACTATTTTTAGAAACATCATACATTATTTATGTAACTGTCCATGATTATACTTTCAGGCAAATTACTATTAGCTCTGGCCTACAAGAAATTCATTTTTGTTCAAATATTTCAATAAGAATGCATGCAGTATGTGGATGTTTTATTGCCCATGTCTAGCTTGTATTAACACATAGTCTACAAGCACACACCTGATCATCTACATTTGCTCTCTTACAACACTAAACTATGTTTTCTACCTTTATCCTGTATATACCTACCACTTCAGCATTTTATCAAAAATAATAATAATAAAGAGAGAAATGTGGTATCCACATATAAATCAAGTATAAAAATCAAATGAATATTCATATTTGAACTGTTTATAGTTCATAATGCATGAGCAAAACCGAAAGCTTCTGTGATGACTGCCCTTGTACTGTTCACCATGTAACTTATTCACTATGTAAGAATTTGTACTGCATGTAAGAACTTGCTCGTTATGCTTCAGAAGATTGGAGACTGACGAAAATTAGGCTTGGGGTGGATTAATGATTGTGCATTGGGCACTGACCCCCCTAGACAGAATTTTATTGTTGTTAACAACCATTTGATCAATAAATATGAGAGATGCCCTCACAAAAAAAAATATCTACACACACTTCCAATTGTAAAATAAATAAGTAACTGGGATGTAATGTATAGCATAAGGAATATAGTCAAAATATTGTAACAACTTGGTATGGTGATAGCTGGTACCTAGAATTATCATGTATATAAATGTTGAATCACTGTGTTGTACACCTGAAACTAATGTAATACTGTGTATCAACTACCCTTCAATAAAAAATTATTATCTAAAAAAAAAAAAAAAAAAAAAGAATGCATGCAGAATTCTGAAAGATGAGATATGGCCCTGTTTCATATGTAAGCAGGAGAGATTAGAACAGTTCACTAACCTCATTAATCAGGAACTGGAGCTGGATTACTGCAGCTCCACTGTCATGTTGGCAATAACATTCTACTCCAGGACGACCAAAACTGTCATCAATTTTGTTAAGGAGTTTAAGGTACGTGTGGACTTTCATAGCAATTGATAAGTGATAATAATAGATGAACAAATATTCCTATGACATGATATTTAATACAGACTATTTACTGAGGTCCAGATTTGGGGTTAGGTTTATTATACATGAACCTAATCAGCTAGTTTTTTTATTGGTAATCAAAAGTCTGAGATTACAGGTCTAAAAGAAATAAGGCAACTGTTCCTTCCAGAAAGAACAAATAAGTATTAAAAGTAGCAATATACAGAACTAAAATCTAGTATTTTTAATATACTTTACTTTGGCCTAGGTTTTTTTTTTATTTTTACACTTAAATAAAAAGAGGAGAAAAGGTAGTTGATCTGTAGAGCATCCATTTTGCCAAAGTCATCAAACAAATCTGTCGAGTAGACAAATGCCATTTTGAAATACTGCTTTTAGAAATAACCTTTTTACTGGCATTTTTCATCCCTGTAATGTCATTTTTAAATACTGAAAGTTAAAAATAAAGAACCACATAACTGTGTAATTATGGCATGATTATATATCACCAATTAATGTATCAATCTTTTACAAGAGGCTTGAATACAGATTATACAAATTTCTATACATTTGCATATAACAGTAAACACACAGCATTTTCTGTATTTGACATTATATTTACACACAGCATTTTTTTTTATTTGGCATTATATTAAACATTATATATATTAATTTACTTAATCCTCATAACTGATGAGGAATATATAACTTTCCCCCCTATAAACAGATAAGGAAACTGAAGCACAGAGAAATTAAGTAACTTGTCCCATGTCACACAATAAGAAAGTAGCAGAGATGGAATCTGAATAAGTATTCTGGCTCCAGAGCCTATATTCCTAATTAATAAGGTATGCTAAGAAAAGAAATTTTTAAAAACCCAAACACTTATAGAATTTATTATGTGCTAGGCATTGTTATGTGCATTTTGCCTTCATTAACTTAAAATGGTAAGTTAGTCTTTCAACATGCTGCTGTATTAATCTGCTTTTCACTAGTGAATATTAATTGAAAATAAAATGCTAAATCTAAAAATAAAATTTGATGGGATGTAATAAAATTAAAGCCCTCTTTTTAAACGCATACGCAGATATATAAACTTTTTCTATATTCTACTAATACAAGTCCTAGTGTTCTTCATTAACAATAATTGCATGGAAGGTTAAATTCCTATTTTCTATTTAGTTCTTTTGACTTGTAGATCTCTTTCTCGATGACATTATTTTCAACAGATTTTTTCATTTTATCACTAGCAATGAACTCTTCTATTATTTTGTAAACTAATAGACTAATTGAGCATGTTTAGCTTATAGTACCCCACTCTTTAAACACCTTGAATTTATAATTATTAGTATTATAAGCAACAGAAGTAGTATTTTTACCAATTGCCCAATCAATGCAAATACAGAAAGGTAGATTTTGAAGTGCTACTATCAGCACTTAGTAGTGTCAAATCACACCCTGGCAGGCCAAAGAAATGTCAACATCTCTGTTCATCCATTTCTCTTTTCAGATGATAGTGTAGACCTTGCCCTTTAGCCAGAAGAGTGATAATCTTTCCAGCAGATACCAATTAGCATATTCTATAATTTCCATTTTATATGAATGGATTAAACATTATCTAACCAGATCAGGATCAATAACTAAGTTAATAAAAAATGTATTATGGGAAATCATCAAGACTCTACTTACTTTACATATTATTTTTTCAAAAACATAAAATTTGCTAATCTTGTGATATTAGCCAAAGACATTTTCTTTAAGTATGGATCTATTAACTAGAGCTCAGAATTATTTTTCTTGAATAAAACATAGCCATAATCATGTAGGTATTAGGTATAAAATTCATAGTTTAATTTTTTTAAATGGAACTTTAAAGATGCTGGCAATGAAATCTAAGTTCAGACTTTTCATGTGTTGTCTTATTTGTTTGCCAGTTGTCTACTGTTATCCACACACCATTAGGAAATTTTAAGTGATTGACCTTCATGGACTCTTTCCAAATATTCATTTTAGATTTTCATATATTAAAAAACCCTCTATTTACACTCATATTTTCTTATATATTGTTAAAGTAAATTACTTGATTATAATATCAAATGTTAACAGGCATAGAGATTTGGGCATACATAAAACTGATTCTTGGTAAGTAAAATATAATTGAACAGCTCTAATTAGGGCCTCCTGGGAAATAGCCTACTGACCTTGAAACTTTATGCTGTGGGCATCAATCAGTACTTTACTCAGAGAATGAAAAGTGCCTGTAAATCCAAGAACTCAGTATATGGAGGTCAAGAAAAATTTTATTCTTATGCTATGCATGGCAGTATTCCAGATAAAACTGTCATTTTATGACATTAAGATTAATATAGTCACTCTACTTTCAGCTAAGATGATAAATATATTTCCTTAATATAATAAGAAGAACCACTTACTGAGTACCTATTAAGTTTCAGGCACTGTGTCTTAAATATATAATTGTACTTAATCCTCACAGTACCTCTGGAAGGTTATTATCCGTATGTTACAGATGATAATTCTGAGGCCCAGAGAAGTAATTTTTCTCAAGGTTACCTTTGATTTATTTCCCTTTTCCTTTGGTTAGTGTAGAAGTAGGTTGTAGCCAGCCCTGAAGGGTTCTGGGTTGTGGGAAAAAACTCATTATACATCATTACTTCATAATAACAAAATATTAGATTGAATTTTAAGGAATCAATAACTGCGTATATATAATAAGAGATTATTAACGTGGAAAGGACACAAATCTGAGAGCAAGTAGTTTATCCTGGCAGTGTGTCAGAATTCTGGCTCTCCTACAAATTACTACCCCCAAATTGCCCATGAGGAGGCCTGGGTAACTATCTTTTTTTTGTTTTGTGTTGTTGTCTAGATGCCGCACCTGAGGCACAGTGAGAATCAAGACATTAGCTTTCAAGTCAGTTCATATGCCAGTTCCACCATTACTTGCTATGACCTGGGAAGAATTATTATACCTCTTAGTTTTCTTCTGAAAAATGCAGATAGATACCTATCTAGTTTAGCCTGCAGAAATGTGGTGAGAATTTAAACTATATAGAGTGTACTCACCAAATGTTGACCATTATCATTATTTAACACAATGTATTCATTACTCTCACAATAACTAAAGTTATCTTACAACCTTACAGTGAACAGATATATAACATAAGAAAATATCAACTCTGGAAACATTAGGTCACAAAACAGTATGTCATAGAGGGAAATATTCATGTCCTTTCATATCTATAATGATTATTGCTTTCTGCATATATGGTTCTTCCTAATACTGTCATTATTGAGAGTTAACAGTTTTATCAGAAAATGGTCAAACACTATGACAAAGATCTGTTTGGTAAATGACTCCCATTTACTGTGAACACATTATAATTTGTGTTCCAAATTAAAGAAACAAAGCATCCAAAATTAAAAATGTATAAACCTCAAAAGGAAAAAAGTTTACATATTGGACAACTCGTACAAAGATATTTGTTAAATGGAAATATCCATTTACTACTGTGAAGTCTGCTTGTGCAAGAATCAACTGTAAGGCTACACTGAATATTTCTTGGTGTCAATTCTGAACTCCAATGTATTCTCTTAAAAAGTGAAATCTTCCTATCTTAGATATCTTTAGTCTCAATTTTTCTACTGCTTGCTTACCAAGAGCTGTATCTACCTAATCCTACTATTCATGTCTGTCTCTGGAATAAACCAATTAATTTTTCTGACCCATGACACATGTCAGATACTTCCTGAACACTTAGTCTTGGTTTTTATCCAAACATCAAAACTCTGAAAAAGGAGGTACAAAAGGCAAGGCTTAAACAAGTTAGAAGTAGCCTTTGAATACAAGTCTTTGAATTTAGACATGATCCTCTATGTAAGCAACAGGCAGAAAAGAAACATTTAAGGAAAAAACAGTACAATGAAACCAGCAATTAAAGAATAATCAGGAAAAGGCACACAGGACAGATAAGCAGAAACAAAGACCAGAGCCACTAAACCTTTTTATTTTGTAATACTGTACCATCAAATTCAAAATAAGCATTCATCCAGTTGTCTAAATGGTAACCATTGTTTTTCTTTTTACTTTATTTGGAAAGTGAGGGAGAAAGGAGAAATTAGGAAGCCTTTCAGTACATCACCATCATAGCAGTCAATTTCCTGGACACTTAATGTGTGTGTCAAGCATGATATCTGCATTACCACACAAGAGTACCTGTATTATAAGCTCTGTTTTTACAAATGAGGAAGCTCAGCTACAACAGGATTAAATAATTTGCCCAAAGCCATATAGCTAGTTAGTTAACAAAGATGGGCTTTAACCCAGGCAGTTTAACTCCAGGACACACAGACAGAGACATTTACATATAAATCACCAAGTCTTACCAAAAAAGAGCCAGTTTTCACATATAAATGTTACTTCCTGACTTATTTTAAAACTCGTTTAAAAAATGTGCATAGGGGAAACTGTATAATCAATAATTTTGTATCTGAGTACATAATAAAGTCAGACTGGACTAAAACTATAAAACTAAACCAAACGTAACTTAGTAGCAAGTAAACACGATAAAACCAATTAGGCATAAACAATATGCCAATCAAAAAACTTTTTCCAGACTCATTTTTCATGTTACTTCATAATAAATACCTGTTGATTTTAATAATGAAGTGCTATGACTAAGCATGATAAGCAAAAAGATGGAGTTCTGTATTGCAATTCTAGATGAAATTTTGAGATAGCCTCCTTACAAATGTCTTCATTTGTGAAACAATCTGAACATAGAGACTACAGCTACATGAGAAGAGTTCTTAGCACAGAAAGATATTAAAATGAGTAAACAACCTTATCTTCAAAAAGTTCACAGAATCAAACACTATATTAGTAGACTAATAGACAAAAAACACATGATCATCTCAAAGGACACAGAAAAAGCCTTTGACAAAAGCTGGCAGCCACCCTTTCATGATAAAACACTCACAAGAAGGGAACTGCCTTAACCAGACAAAGGCATATATGAACAACCCACAGCTAACACCAGAATTCTGAAAGACTGAATGCTTTCCTATTAAGCTCATGAAGACAGGATGTCCACTCTTACCATTCTATTCAACATGTACAAGATGTTCTAACCAGAGAAAGCAGGCAAGAAAAAGAAATACAATGTTTCCCAGATTGGAAAGGAAAAAGTAAAGTTAAACAATATTTATAGATGACATGATCTTGTATATGGAAATTTCTAAGGAATACTCTAAAAAAATTATTAGAATAAATGAGTTCAACAAGGTCGAACAAGATCAATATATAAAAATCAAATGTATTTTTAAACATTGGCAATAAGGAATCTGCAAAGTAAAATTAAGAAAGCAATTCTATTTATAATAGTATCACAAAGAATACTTAGAAATTTATCCAAAAAACTGCAAGACTTATATTATATACTGAAAACTACAGAATACTGTTTAAACAATATACAAATAAATGGAAAGATATCCCATATTCATGAAACAGAAGACTTAATATGTGAAGATGACAGTCACCAAACGGATATATAAAATTAATATAATCTCTATCAGAATCCCAGTTGTTTGCAGGAATTGATAAGCTAATTATAAAATTCATATGGAAATGAACAGCCCAAACACTGCTCAATAAAGGAACAAATTTGGAGGTTCCATACTTACCCAATTTCAAAACTTACTACAATGTTACATAATCCAGACATGTGTAGTATTATCATAAGACTAGTAATACAGATTAGTGGAATGAACTGAGAGCCCAGAAATCAACATTTATGATCGACTGACTGAGAAAGAATAGTAAGACAATTCTATGGAGAAAGAATAGTCTTTTCAACAAATGGTCCTGGGACAACTGGCTATGCACATGAAGAAGAATGAATTTGGACCCCTATCTCACACATCTACAATTAAGTCAAAATGTTAAGAGATCTAGGTGTAGAAACTAAAACTATAACCTCTTAGAAGAAAACATAAATCTTTAACCTCAGATAAGGTCATAGTTTTTTGGCTATAACACAAAAAAGCAAAACCCACAAAAGAAACAAATAGATAAATTACTCTTCATCAAAATTCAAAACATCTGTATTTCAAAAGGACACCATCAAGAAAGTGAAAATACAATCTATGGAAAAGGAGAAAATACTTGTGAATCATATATCTGGTAAGAGTTTTATATCCAGAATCTATAAAGGGATTTTACAGCTGAACAGCAAAAAGACAATACAACTTAGAAATGGGGAAAGGATATGAATAGACATTTCTCAAAAGATACACAAACACCTAAAATACATGTGAAAAGATGTTCAACATAATTAGTCATTAGGAAAATGCAAATCAAAATTTCAATGAAATACCAATCCACATCCTTTAGCATGACTACAGTAAAAAAGACAGACAATAACAAGGCTTGATGAGGAGGATATGGAGAAACTGGGACCCTCAATTATTGTTGGTAGGAATGTAAAATGGTGCAATTACTTCAGAAAATAAATTGGTCATTCCTCTATGTTAAACACAGAGTTACCATATGACTCAGCAATTCCACACCTAGAAATATAAACAAGAGAAATGAAAACAGACATATACAAAACTTCTACACAAATGTTTACAGTAGCATTATTCATAAGAGCCAAAAGGAGTATATATATATTTATATAATTGAATAGTCATCCATAAAAAGAAATGAACTACTACTACTAATATATGCTACAATATGGACGAACATTTGAAAACATTATGCTAAGTAAAAGAAGCCAGTCATAAAAGACTACACATTACATGATTCAATTTATATGCAATGTCCAGAATAGACAAACCCACAGAAATAGAAAGCAGAAAAGTGGTTGTGAAAGACTAGGTGGAGAAGGTATGGGGAGTGACTGCTGATGGGAATCGGTTTCTTACTGTGGTAATGAAATGTTCTGAAATTTGAAAGTGTTCATGATTATGTAACTGAATAGTAAGGAAAAGCACTGAAAAAATATTTTAAAAGGGTGAGCTTAATGAAAACACACTTAAAAAAGGGTAAAACATTTTATCCTTTAGCAACCTAAGTATGGATAAGGAAGACACACAAAATTATTATTAATTATTATTAATTTTTGTAGTATTACTCAGCCTTTAAAAAAGAATGAAATCTTCTCACAATATGGATGGACCTAAAGGATATCAGGCCAAGTGAAATAAGTTAAAAAAGACAAATACCATATAATTTTATTTATATGTAGATTCTAAAAACCAACCAACCACACACAGAAACAGATTCATAAATACAGAGAACAAACTGGTGGTTGCCAGAATGGAGGGTGGCAGGAAGATGGGCAAAAGAGGTGATGGGGATAAAGAGGTATAAATCACCAGTTTTAAAATAAATCATGGTGATGAAAGGTACAGCACAGAGAATATAGTTAATAACATTGTAGTAACTTTGAATGGGGACAGATGTGGTAAGCACTGTATTATGTTAGGTAACTGTCAGATCACGATGTTGTATACCTGATTAATATTGTATGTCAGCTGTATTTCAGTTAAAATGAATTTTTTAAAATCCCTTTAGGATTTTTAAAGTATTTCTCATAAGCAATGAATGAATTTAACTACTTGTCAACTTAAATGAAATGTCTCATAGTAAGTGGAAAAAGTAAGACTACAGTTTAGCATTTTTGCAAGTAAGCTCCTTTATTCACTCCTGTCCTGCATTCAATTTTTAAATTTTTTAATTTCATTCAAGATTTAAACATAGGAAGTACTTAAAAGATGAAAAAAAAAAAAAAGAAAATGCAGTGTTTTCTTAAACAAATGAGAACTCTGATCATATAAGGTATGTGATGTAAAACAGTATAGTTTTATACTTACATACAAATAAAAATCCCAATAAAAATATATCTTTTCTTTTATAAACTATGATCATTTGCAGTTCATCTAGTAGTTAAAATATACATTAATCCTTAGAACATACTGATGAAAGTTATTCAGGAAGTTCCAATTTTAAGTTATAGCGATTAAAAAGTAGGGAAAAGTGGCTTTGGTTTCAGATTTAAGCTGAATAGGTATGTTTCCTGTCATTTTGTCCCAAGAACCTATTTTAAAAGTACAGCTAAAAGATAAAGAATTTGGGAAATGTTAAGAGAAAAAAGCAAGCAGTGTAAATGACTGTTTTAGAAGATGTAACTTTTATCAAGAGAGAAATAAAGAAAAATAAGAGAAAAGTCATCAAAGTAATAACAGAAGAAAATGTTATTTTACTTAGCTTCTGAAGAACGTGGATATTCAGATGGATGAATCCAAAATGACAAAGAAATGATAAATGAAATAAGACCCACACCTAAACACACTACTCTAAAATCTTAACTCATGAACACTTAAAAAGACCAATCATATGAGCTACCAAGACATAAACAAACCAAAAAAGTCACCTGCAAAGAAATGACGATCAAATTGACAAACTTCTAATAACACCAGTTGCTAGGAAGCCACACTCTCTGAGTAGAGGTAAAGCAGTTTTTAAATTTAGAATTCTAGGTTCAATTAAACCCAGAAAAGTAATAACAGAAGACATGCAAGGCCTCAGTCATATTATCACTTTCTTAGGAAGCCACTTAAGACAGAAAAAGATGAAGGAAAAGTACTCTAGGAAGATAGCAGTGCAGTTGACATAAACAGCACTGGCCCAGGTTGCAGAGGGACAGTCTGAGATTCGAGGAAGAGTGGGTATATGAGAGCAAGAGGGCTCCAGGGATGTGACTCCATCCTTGAAAACCTGACAGATTTACTAGGGTGTGAAAGCAGCCAATGTGGGGAGGAAGAAGGACGACAGCTTTACAACACAGAAAACATACTCATAGGATACTGCTTGGCTATGAAATAAAAAACAGTCATGGCAGAAAAAATAAGTCATAATACATTTTCAACTTTTAGAATCAAACAAAAAGTTTATATTAATATACCTGACAGCTGTTGGAAATGGAAAGGAGGAAGGAAAAGGAAATAATGGGAAGAGTGATGGATTATTATTTTCATTTTACACGGTAGGGAGCCAAGAGCTCGTATGTATAGTTGACAGAACAAGAAATAAAGAATTAACTATAATACAGTTATTGAAATTTACAAAGGTAACCAAGAGATAAAGTAAAAACAGCCACACAACTTTATTGGGAGAGGAGGGGAGGTATTAATCAAATACTCATTTATCAAGGCAGGAAATCAACATAATTTCTAAGGTTGTTAAGTTCAGAAACAGTTGCAAAGCATCACATTGACATAACTAGAAACAGTTCAATGGTTGCTCTGGGAAGCAGGAGTTGTCAAGAGCACAGTGAGGCACTTATGCTACTTTCCAAGATAACTCCCTCTTACTGTTTAATTTTAAGTCATATAAGTATCTTTATGAATTTGTTTTCTTTTAATATGTTTTTAAAGTGGAGAAAACTACCAGTACAGATCCAGATATACCACTAGAAAACTTATCTGGGTTTACCTCAGTGTTACTACATTCACCTTACTGATTTATACCATCAGTACTAGAAAAATGGAATCAGCAGCCTCTCTCTAGATCCACACCACAGAAGAACCTTGTTTTCATGCTACCTCCTATTCTGGAACATTAAACCACTTGCCTAATCCATCTCCCTTCTCCATAACTACCTACAACTTCTTTCATTCACTATTTTACAGGTTTGGGTGGTAATAATTATGGGCAAATTGAGAGAGAAACAAAGCAGAGCGTCTCATACTGAAGATTCTGCTGTCTCCATGTTTTCCCATCTTAGATCTCCTAAAAGGTAAAGATGGAAAGCAATATAATGATAGTGCTTAACCATGTCTGCTTAACACATTCATTTTTCTCGGGAATTTCAATAGGCATTGAAGTTATATAATCAGAGTCCCTATCCATAAGTCTTAGATTGTAGCAACAGAAATATAAAAGCAATATAGCAGTTAGACAGATGCACAGATACCCCAAATAGTATTCTTTAGTAGGTGGGAATTCAGCTTGGAAAGAAAAATCACTTTCCAATTGTTTTCACAATTGTCAGTTTGTTTGGGCTTTGGCCTCTCTCACACTGTGTCCATGCCACTGTTTTGTTTTCCTTCTTATTATATAGTCATATTGGATTCTGTAGATACTCTGTTTCCTTCAACAGGCATAATCTGTGACAGATTTATAACATCATTTTTGATAGCCTTCCATAAAAGCTAGCTAGATTTTTAAGAGTCTCAGGTTATAGAATGATCTTGAATCTTCAACCACAGAGCCTGCAACAGTGGTTGGCACATAAGAGTACTGGATAAATATGAGTGAAATGAGCTTTTTTAAAATCTAAGAAACATGGTTATGACCAGTCAGTCATATCTTCTTAGGTAAAATTAGCTCACTTCTCAAAAGCCAACAACAAGCATAGGTTAGAAGAAGAGTATTCTCTAATGCTGCCTCATCAGGGGATTGGACTAGATTTTCTCCAGGGTCCAACACAGCTCCTAAAATTTCACAAATCTACATTTCCAGTCTTTTCATTTTACCTTACAATCATTTTTTTAGTTGGTATTATAATCACAGCAGTAGTTCCTCATATTGCTTATTCCTTTCTGGGATTTCTACTGTACTGTCAGCCAAGTAGAATAAATATTAGTAAAAGAAGTAGGTAATGGGACCCCAGCCAGTGATAAGTTCCAAAAGTACAGCTCCTGGGCAAGTTTTCACTGCAGATACTAGCACTGTGTATTATATATGCATTTTGACAACCTCTACTTTAATGAAGACTGTGATGATATCAAGATTGGTATATACTTAGTAAATTAGTAAGATTTTTAAAGATTATTTATCTTCTCAGAGAATCTGTTCATCGATTCCTCTCAGTGAGGAAAATGGAAATTAAATACTGGTATTATCCCAACCTCTAGAGTAGTGACATTCTAGTTTCCAATCTAGTAACAGAAGATTGGAGTACACAGAAAATGGAAAGCAACTGAAAACTTTGATATCCTCTGCAGTTTCTGAAAATATATTTATGTTCTGTGAAGTTTAAAGATGAAATATGGATGACTATATTTTCCATGAAGTCATAAGTAACAGATTATCCTGTGGTATTATGTAGTTAAGTAATATTCTGTTAAAGTAACTTTCCTTGAGTATATATTCTGCTAACCAAGACCTTTAAAGGTAAATTGTTCCTGCCACAGTAAAAAAAAAGTAAACCTAACAACATATTTTAAACCATCAGAAACCCTGGAGGTTTCCACTAATTTCTGTTACCATTACTTTTAGCACATTCTTATACTTTGAGCAAATGGTAATTTACACCACTAAGTATTCTAGTAAGCTTTCAAGTTCTTCCTACTCTAACCGGCTTACTATTCTGTAAATAAAAGGTCAGTGGATGACTTTCAATGGCATAAGTCTTGAAGAGATTTAACTATAACATGATTATTTTTCAATAACAAAGTTAAAGTCTAAATGTCACCAAAATGTGATAAGAAAAATTGCTGAAAGCATTTTTAAAATGAAAGAGGATGAGCTTTAACATATACCAACTCTACCATCTCTACCACTTTTTTTGGGTGAATATAAACAAATCACTTAGAATCTGAGACCCTTCATTTCTTTATTATTCCATGCTGTTATGAGGAATAAATATGAGTCAACAAATAAAAGGGGCGGTACATCATACATGTGTCCTCAAGATAAAACAACTTGTTAAGAAATAATTTCTAAAGTATCAGATTACCAGGAAAACAACGGAAATACGTTAAAGCGATCTGTGACAACCATGACAGCTTATGTGTGCTGTAGTTTTCTCATCCGTGATATGTTTAGCCAGCCTCTTCCACCTGATCAGTGTGAGGATCACCTGTAAGTTTAAGATTAGACTTTTCAACCTTGTATTAGACTACACAGCCTTTTTTATTGATGATTCTCATATCCATTTACACACTGCTAAGAAGGAGAAACACAGTAACTCAAACCTGGAACTCTAGTTCTTTTCCATCTTCATAAATATTTCATACTTCACAGTTTCACAGCCCTGTCTCCAAAGGCAATGGTAAGCAAAGTGTCAGCTTATTTCCTATGGTTATACCACAAAGCTCAAGATATTACGACTGCTTTAAAATGATATCCTCTCTACACACACTGTATTGATTATGTTTCTTATCAGTCATCTGCCTCACTAAGAATACTGCTACCCTGCCTGTCCAACATTTAACCAGTATTCTCATTCTGGTTCTATTATCATAAGCATCCCTGGATAATTAAGATTTAAAAAATTACAGATATCAAGCCCTATGCTAGACTAACTGAATCAAATATCTAGAAAAGAAATCCAAACATGTTTGGGTACTGTTTGTATGTTTTATTTTTTTTCAGCTGCACAAATTATTCTAATGTATAGCCATGGCTAAGAAAAACCTCATGGGTGGTTAAGTATGATTAAGCATTATCTTTTGTTAAACTTATATATATATATGAGTCATTTAGTTTCTCAGATCTTATTTTCCAAGCTTCTAGTAATTTGCTACTTCTATCTGAACTAGTTTTTAATCAACTTGATAGGAATATGTTCAAAACAAGAATTTAGTAAGTCTTTCTGAAGTTTAATATGGTGAAGAACATTTCATTTTATATTTTATGAGCTATGAATGTATTTGCAATATAAAGCTTTGTCAAATAATTTACAATTTTATAATACAGTATCTGTATTCTATAGTTTCACCTCTTTGACAAACATCAATTTTAACTCTTTTTTCAAGATCATGTATTTTTTCACCTATAAAAATTAATATAGACTTCTGGTTTCTGGTCCAGCATACAAGAAATTTAGAAACTGTCATTCCTTTCTAACAACAAGTAAAACGCTGAAGAAACTAAGAAACAACTCTTCTTATATCCATAAGACAAGTGAGGACACAGTCAAATTGCTGCCCCCAAAGCTGCGGAGACACCACTCAATACAGAGAATCACAACTTACCAAACAGACCAACCAGCAGACCCCTCTGCAGGAATCAGTGCCAGGGCAGGGCAGGAAAACCTAAACCCAGGAATTGATGAATTGATGGAGGCTTAAAGTTGGTAAGCCTGAGAGAAACTCCAGGAAGACTCAGTCATGGGGCAACGGGAGTCCACACTTCTGTGAGTTTTACCTCTATGAGCTCTATCAGGTTCTGAGTGTAAATATCTGAGAAAAACACCCTCCTGCTTCCAGCAGTAGGAGGAGAAAGGCAAACACTTTTAAATACACTGGAGCATTCAGTTTTTTACAATGTTTGTCTTGGTTGGGGTGGGGGGAAGAAAACACCCAACTCCAATCCACTCTAGCTAATCCTAACTCACCTAGGGGTGGGAAGAGTGGAGAGGATTGAGAAGCATCTGTGAAGTTCACAGTCCAGAAGCACAGGCTAACTAAAAGACTGAGACCTAATCATAGGACTGTAGAATGCTTACTCTCCCCTGCACACCTTACCACCAAAAATACACCTAGATTCATACCTTGAGACAACCTTCACAAAAATTACCTCAAAATGGATCACAGACCTAAATATTAAACACAGAAGTATAAAACTCCTAGAAGATAACATAGGAGAAAACCTAGATGACCTTGAGTATGGCAATAACTTTGTAGATACAATACCAAGCACCATCCATGAAAGAAATAATTGATTGGCTGGACTTTATTAAAACTAAAAACTTATTGCTCTGCAAAACACATTGTCAAGAGAATGAGAAGACAAGCCACAGACTTGGAGAAAATATTTGCAAAAGAGAAATCTGATAAAAGATTGTTAATCAAAATATACAAAGAACTTTTAAAACAGAAAGAAAACATACAAGTCAATTAAAAAATGGATCAGAGTCCTTAAAAGGCACCTCACCAAAAAAGATATACAGATGGCAAACAAACATATGAAAAGATGTTCTACACTGTAGGTCATTAGGGAAACGCAAATTAAAATAAAGAACTATTGCTGTAAACCTATTAGAATGGCCAAAACCCAGAACTAACATCAAATGCTGACAATAATGTGGAGCAAAATGAACTCTTGTTTGGGAATGCAAATGGTACAGCTACTTTGGAAGACAGTTTGGCAGTTTTTACAAAACTAAACACACTCTTATTATATAACCTTGGTATTTACCCAAAGCAGTTGAAAACTTACATCCACACAAAAACTTGAACTAGATGTTTACAGCCAGTTTTATCATAATTGCTAAAACTTGGATGCAAACAAGATATCCCTCAATGGTTAAAATGTGCTACCTCCAGACAATGGAATATTTAGCATTAAAAAAAATAAGCTATTAGTCAGAAGACATACAGGAAACTTAAATGCGCATTACTAAGTGAAAGGAGCCAATCTGAAAAGGTTACACACTATATAATTCCAACTATGTGACATTCTGCGAAAGGCAAAATTAGGTAGAAAGTAAAAAGACCACTAGCTGCCAGGAGCTGCAGGGAGAAAGGGATAAATAGGTGGAGCAAGGCAGATTTTTAGGGTAGTGAACCTATTCTGTATGATACTACAATGGTGACTACAAGTCATACATTTGTCAAAATCCACAGTACAACACCATCAGTGAACCCTAATGTCAACTATGGACTTTGGGTGACTATAATGTGTCACTGTAGGTTCACCATTGTAACAAATGTACCACTCTGGTGGGGAATGTTGATAATGCAGGAGGGCTATAGCAAGTGGGGATGGTACACGGGAAATCTGTGTACTTTCGGCTCACCTTTGCTGTGAACCCAAAACTGCTCTAAAAAATAACGCCTATTAGAAAAATTAAAACACTAAGAAATGAAGCTGCCGCATTCTCAAAAGGACGGATGTACTTAATTTTTACTGCTCACAATTCTAACATTCTGCTAGTCTGCTATCTAAGCAAAACTATAACGTGGACTATTTCTGCAGGAAAAACTCAGCAAAATGCTAAAACTAACCATGAAGGATGCACAGGCCAACACTTAAAACTTCCTTAACATAATGTAACATTTTACAAAAAATGCCCGATGGTATTTGAAAAACTTGTCAGTCAACTGCTTTCTTTTCATGTGAATGAAAGGAACATCAAAACAAAAAAGTAATTGCAGCATCTAGACCAATATATAATTACAGTACCACTGGGTTGAAGTAGGCCTCTAGTTACCTCTTCCACTATTATTTTGAATAAGAATTTTTTATTATTCATAAACAAATTAAAATAGTTCAAAATATTCATTCTTAGTTTTTACTATTTTAGAGCTAGGATTGTCCTCTAAAGGAATCAAAATGAATTATATTTATTATCACAGGCAATTCTTTAGAATGGCTTTTGATAGATAAATATACTTTGAAATGAACCATTTGCTCAGTCTACTATGAAACATAATCATTAATAATAGTAGTGGTCTGAATTGAAGAATCAAAAAGGATCTTACATTTCACATACCAAGTAAAAATAATCTTTTATCCCAGCATCCATTCTCAGATGCTTAATGGCTAAGTTTTTTTCTCAAGTATAGTAAAGGGAATTTCAAAGAAAAATACAACACATAATGAAAAATATAGTACAAAGAATGAATAGATGGAAAAAATCTGTTTTAACACTTTTACTCCTTTTCAAAAGACAAAAAGGAAAAAATACACAGAAGGAAAGCAATTTAGCAGAAAATACTGCAATAGGAGATGACACTAGATTTATAGTCACCTTTCAGAGTACTTCTGTGAAAAAGCAGAGGTACTGCTATTACAAGAAAAGATTATGTACTTTCAAGAAAGGGTAGGATTAATTACTCTCCAACAGACAACCTCACCAGGAAAGGCTTCAAAAGTTCTACAAAGCACTTAGTGAGAGGTAAATACAACCAAAAACTACTACAAAAATATTCCTATTTAAAAAACAAAACCCTACTATTTAACAATAACTACCATACAATTTCTAAGACTATATATTTTGCAAATAACAGCATGTATAAGCAAACCTTAATTTTCAAAAGTTATTATACAATCAAAAATGTCACCTATTTTTTAGTTCAAAACTTTTACATTCTCTTCTATTTTAAGAGAATCAAAGCTATTCTAGATCAATGCTCATTTTTAAATCATAACACCAATAAATATAAAGAAATATGCTCAGCATGTCATCATTTCATTTTTTTATCTTATATAACAACTTCCAAAAGGACTAACACCAGTTGGAGGAATGGAATCAAGCAAAAATTGCCCTTATTTACTGAATAAAATTTTACCTGTATTAACTGCTACTGGAAAATGATGCAAACGGTGAACAACTATAAAAATTTTTTCAAAAAGCAGATTAATTTCAGTTTCCAATTAGAGTACCATGTACATTCTTTCCAAGAAGTGGCAGGCAACGTATCTGACTCTAAAGAGGGTAACCGTGCACCTGAGTTTGCTTCTAGGAACTTAATGAATTGTTGCTTTTTTAAAAAAACATATTATTTATTTTTCAGGTTGTTTTCTTCCACAAATGAAAATAAGGTTTTTAAAATCAAAATTTGCAGACATGTAAGAAATCACAATTGTAAAATGCTTACATTCACTTTTATTTTTAATAATATTTATATGTATTTACATTACATAGCTGTATATAATATAAATGAAAATATGAGAGAAAAGCTACTAATGCTAATATATTTTTATTTAGGAAGTAAGAGTCTCAAACAAGCTGAATACTTCAGTAATAGAACAGATCTCTAAACTGTCCCCGAAAGATAAGCATCTCCATTATGATACTAACTATAATTTCCAGAAAAATAATGCCTTTTTTACAGGATCAAGAAATATACATAAAAATAAATTAACACGGTAGGTAGTAGTATTATGTATCATTAAGAATTATGGATTCTTTCAAAGTATTTTTCTGTTTGTTACTAAAAGTTTAATTTAAACTGATATGCACATGTAATTTATGAAATTTAACCACAAATATGTCAGTAGTTAATTCCTTACCAAGCATTCCTCTCCACACACAACTTAAACGCAAGGCAGCCTGATAAACAACAGCAGGGATTGGTACACTTTGGTTTGTGGGACAAATCAGCCCACTGCCTGATTTTATAAATAAAGTTTTATTGAAACACATATACAGTCCTTCTTTCACATATTGTCTATCACTGCGTTTGTGACACACCGGCAGAGTTGAGTAGTTGTGTCAAAAACTATACAGGCAAAATATTTATATCTAGCCCTTTACTGAAATGTTTGCTGACTCCCAAACAGAAGTTTTAGACCTTCATTACACTAAATGCATGGACACAAGCACACATCCTTTATAAGCTCTTTAGTAAAGATTATTTTTGGTTGATCATTTAAGAATCTGTATGTTCCTTCTGTTTTGATTTTATAATTATATACTGACTACTGTCCAGTTTCTGGACCCTTGATATGGCAGAAGACAGTGGTTGATTCTGATTTGCATTGCTTTAGACTCCATTCCATCTTATATGCTTTAATGTTTCTGACAGTTTATTTTAAAAGAAAATACCACCCAATATTATAGCTTCAATTTCTAAAAGATCTAATTTTAGACATTTCATATCAGTTACAAAGAATAGTGACGTAGAAATTTAGATTCTGAATTAAGAAAAAGATGGCTGCATGGGTGGAAGTTCGGATGGAATTAATCCAAAAACACATCACAAAGACAATGGCAATGGGCCTCATAAATAAAAGCTGTTTTAACAAGGAAAAAAAGTATTCTAGGTTTAAGAAATCCCAAAACACATGGCTCATTGCAACAATGAGTGGTAAGGAGTAAACTGTCAACAGTTCTCTCCTTTACTTCCCCCTCTAGCTTACCTTTCACCCACAGCCCCCAAAAAAGTTACACAGCAAACAGAACTAGTGTCCAAAATTTCTTTACAGTGAAATATATGAGAATGAGAGATTAAAGCATCTCTTAAAATGTACAATACTGATATATGGAAAATAACTAACTTGTCTTTTTTCTTTATTGTTACAAATGCAAATGGTTCCAATTAAAGTATAAGATAATTATGTTATATAGAACTTGAACATCTTTATAGAAGAAGTCAAGTAATTCAGAAGGGACTATTTCTCCTCAGAATGATTTCTGTTGCATGTGACTAAGGAAAGAGATGCACCAAGTACCTTCTAATAGTCCTTCTGTGATCACAGTTTTATGAATTCAGTTTATTTCATAAAATTCAACTCAACAGTCATTTTGTTTTGCTTCTTAAAAAGTTTTGTAGTACTAGATTATGTTTAAAATCTATCTTAATAAAAGGCACTCAAATATAAAATGCCCTTTTCTCTGTATCATTCTGTTGCATTTTTAAACAGATGGACATCTGTATAGGTCAAACCAAAAACATTTCATTGATCTGCAATCCTAAGATACTGAGGTATACTCTGCGTCTTCTGATGATGATAATATGCCAAATCAAGATAGGAAATTCTAATTTAAGCTTTACAAAACAAATCAATAGTGACACTCTGATTATTAATATTCTTCTTGTAAATAATGTCACTTGCAATGCATGAAATTAAAGCCAAAAAGAACCAAGTTCATCTTTTAGTAAATGATACTTACCCCTACAGTCCACTTATTTACATGTACATTGCCAGTTATTACTATTCCAGATTACTATACAATTACCAAATTTAACTCTCCAAGTACATACCAGCAATTCAAGGAAGATACAGTCTCTATATTAAATCTCCTACATAAAGATTAATAAAATCATGTGATTAGAAACACTATTATTTTTAAGTATTTTCATTAAATTTTACATCCTAACCATTAATACTCAAGAAAGGAAACTTTGTTAATAGCATTTAAAGATGCCCAAGACTCCTATGTCATAAGGAAACCTTTTCGTTATTATACAAGGAAAATACAACCCAACAGTCACTGTGAGCTGCTGTTTCAACATTGTAAAAAGTTTACTTTAGGGGGGGGCGGAAGATGGCGGCGTGAGTAGAGCAGCGGAAATCTCCTCCCAAAACAACATATATCTATGAAAATATAACAAAGACAACCCTTCCTAGAATAAAGACCAGAGGACACAGGACAATATCCAGACCACATCCACACCTGAGAGAACCCAGCGCCTCGCGAAGGGGGTAAGATACAAGCCCCGGCCCCGCGGGAGCCGAGCGCCCCTCCCCCCAGCTCCCGGCGGGAGAGGAGCGGGCAGAGCGGGAGGGAGACGGAGCCCAGGGCTGCCGAACACCCAGCCCCAGCCATCCGGGCCAGAGTGCAGGGCCCTCGATACTGGGAAAACAGGGCAGCAAGAACAGTGAGCGGGCACTGGAGGCTGGGCGCCAGAGGACATAAGAAAAGCGCGCGACCATTTTTTTTTTTTTTTGCTTTTTTGCTGCTTTGTTTTGGCGAGCGCTTTTTGGAAGTCTTAAAGGGACAGGGACCCCAATATTAGGGAAACAGGGCAGAAAGACCGGTGAGCAGAGGCCTGAGGCTGGCACCGGAGAATAAAGAAAAACGAACGACCACCTTTTTTTTTTAATTAAAAAAATTTTTTTTTTTTTTTTAATTAAAAAAATTTTTTTCTTGTTTTTTTTTGTGGTCGTTGTTTTGTTTTGGCGGGTGCTTTTTGGAAGTCTTAAAGGGGCAGGGCGGGTCACTTAATCCAGAGGTAGGGAACCCGGGATCTCAGGGCACCCTAACCCCTGGGCTGCAGGGAGCAGGGAGGCCCCTTACGGAGATAAATAGCCTCCCAGCAGCTCCTGCTCCAACGCGACTCCACCATTTTGGAGTAGCTGCCCGAGCCAGGCCACGCCCACAGCAACAGCGGAGATTAACTCCACAGCAGCCGGGCAGGAAGCAGAAACCCTGTCTGCGCGCAGCTGCGCAGCACAAGCCACTAGAGGCCGCTGTTCTCCCAGGAGAGGAGGGCCACAAACCAACAAGAAAGGAAGTCCTTCCAGCCGTCACTCGTCCCAGTTCTGCAGACTATTCCTATCACCATGAAAAGGCAAAGCTACAGGCAGACAAAGATCACAGAGACAACACCAGAGAAGGAGACAGACCTAACCAGTCTTCCTGACAAAGAATTCAAAATAAGAATCATAAACATGCTGACAGAGATGCAGAGAAATACGCAAGAAAAATGGGATGAAGTCCGGAAAGAGATCACAGATGCCAGAAAGGAGATCGCAGAAATGAAACAAACTCTGGAAGGGTTTATAAGCAGAATGGATAGAATGCAAGAGGCCATTGATGGAATTGAAATCAGAGAACAGGAACACATAGAAGCTGACATAGAGAGAGACAAAAGGATCTCCAGGAATGAAACAATATTAAGAGAACTGTGTGACCAATCTAAAAGGAGCAATATCCATATTATAGGGGTCCCAGAAGAAGAAGAGAGAGGCAAAGAGATGGAAAGTATCTTAGAAGAAATAATTGCTGAAAACTTCCCCACACTGGGGGAGGAAGTAATCGAACAGACCACGGAAATACACAGAACCCCCAACAGAAAGGATCCAAGAAGGGCAACACCAAGACACATAATAATTAAAATGGCAAAGATCAAGGACAAGGAAAGAGTGTTAAAGGCAGCTAGAGAGAAAAAGGTCACCTATAAAGGGAAACCCATCAGGCTAACGTCAGATTTCTCAACAGAAACCCTACAGGCCAGAAGAGAATGGCATGATATATTTAATACAATGAAACAGAAGGGCCTTGAACCAAGGATACTGTATCCAGCACGACTATCATTCAAATATGACGGTGGGATTAAACAATTCCCAGACAAACAAAAGCTGAGGGAATTTGCTTTCCACAAACCACCTCTACAGAACATCTTACAGGGACTGCTCTAGATGGGAGCACTCCTAGAAAGAGCACAGCACAAAACACCCAACATATGAAGAATCGAGGAGGAGGAACAAGAAGGGAGAGAAGAAAAGAATCTCCAGACAGTGTATATAACAGCTCAATAAGCGAGCTCAGTTAGGCAGTAAGATACTAAAGAGGCTAACCTTGAACCTTTGGTAACCACGAATTTAAAGCCTGCAATGGCAATAAGTACATATCTTTCAATAGTCACCCTAAATGTTAATGGGTTGAATGCACCAATCAAAAGACACAGAGTAACAGAATGGATAAAAAAGCAAGACCCATCTATATGCTGCTTACAAGAAACTCACCTCAAACCCAAAGACATGTACAGACTAAAAGTCAAGGGATGGAAAAACATATTTCAAGCAAACAACAGTGAGAAGAAAGCAGGGGTTGCAGTACTAATATCAGACAAAATAGACTTCAAAACAAAGAAAGTAACAAGAGATAAAGAAGGACACTACATAATGATAAAGGGCTCAGTCAAACAAGAGGATATAACCATTCTAAATATATATGCACCCAACACAGGAGCACCAGCATATGTGAAACAAATACTAACAGAACTAAAGGGGGATATAGACTGCAATGCATTCATTCTAGGAGACTTCAACACACCACTCACCCCAAAGGATAGATCCACTGGGCAGAAAATAAGTAAGGACACGGAAGCACTGAACAACACAGTAGAGCAGATGGACCTAATAGACATCTATAGAACTCTACATCCAAAAGCAGCGGGATATACATTCTTCTCAAGTGCACATGGAACATTCTCCAGAATAGACCACATACTAGGCCACAAAAAGAGCCTCAGAAAATTCCAAAAGATTGAAATCCTACCAACCAACTTTTCAGACCACAAAGGCATAAAACTAGAAATAAACTGTACAAAGAAAGCAAAGAGGCTCACAAACACATGGAGGCTTAACAACACGCTCCTAAATAATCAATGGATCAATGACCAAATCAAAATGGAGATCCAGCAATATATGGAAACAAATGACAACAACAACACTAAGCCCCAACTTCTGTGGGACACAGCAAAAGCAGTCTTAAGAGGAAAGTATATAGCAATCCAAGCATATTTAAAAAAGGAAGAGCAATCCCAAATGAATGGTCTAATGTCACAATTATCGAAATTGGAAAAAGAAGAACAGATGAGGCCTAAGGTCAGCAGAAGGAGGGACATAATAAAGTTCAGAGAAGAAATAAATAAAATTGAGAAGAATAAAACAATAGCAAAAATCAATGAAACCAAGAGCTGGTTCTTCGAGAAAATAAACAAAATAGATAAGCCTCTAGCCAGACTTATTAAGAAGAAAAGAGAATCAACACAAATCAACAGTATCAGAAACGAGAAAGGAAAAATCACGACGGACCCCACGGAAATGCAAAGAATTATTGGAGAATACTATGAAAACCTATATGCTAACAAGCTGGGAAACCTAGGAGAAATGGACAACTTCCTAGAAAAATATAACCTTCCAAGATTGACCCAGGAAGAAACAGAAAATCTAAACAGACCAATTACCAGCAACGAAATTGAAGAGGTAATCAAAAAACTACCAAAGAACAAAATCCCCGGGCCAGATGGATTTACCTCGGAATTTTATCAGACATACAGGGAAGACATAATACCCATTCTCCTTAAAGTTTTCCAAAAAATAGAGGAGGAGGGGATACTCCCAAACTCATTCTATGAAGCTAACATCACCCTAATACCAAAACCAGGCAAAGACCCCACCAAAAAAGAAAACTACAGACCAATATCCCTGATGAACGTAGATGCAAAAATACTCAACAAAATATTAGCAAACCGAATTCAAAAATACATCAAAAGGATCATACACCATGACCAAGTGGGATTCATTCCAGGGATGCAAGGATGGTACAACATTCGAAAGTCCATCAACATCATCCACCACATCAACAAAAAGAAAGACAAAAACCACATGATCATCTCCATAGATGCTGAAAAAGCATTTGACAAAGTTCAACATCCATTCATGTTAAAAACTCTCAGCAAAATGGGAATAGAGGGCAAGTACCTCAACATAATAAAGGCCATCTATGATAAACCCACAGCCAACATTATATTGAACAGCGAGAAGCTGAAAGCATTTCCTCTGAGATCGGGAACTAGACAGGGATGCCCACTCTCTCCACTGTTATTTAACATAGTACTGGAGGTCCTAGCCACGGCAATCAGACAAAATAAAGAAATACAAGGAATCCAGATTGGTAAAGAAGAAGTTAAACTGTCACTATTTGCAGATGACATGATACTGTACATAAAAAACCCTAAAGACTCCACCCCAAAATTACTAGAACTGATATCGGAATACAGCAAAGTTGCAGGATACAAAATCAACACACAGAAATCTGTGGCTTTCCTATATACTAACAATGAACCAACAGAGAGAGAAATCAGGAAAACAACTCCATTCACAATTGCATCAAAAAAAATAAAATACCTAGGAATAAACCTAACCAAAGAAGTGAAAGACTTATACTCTGAAAACTACAAGTCACTCTTAAGAGAAATTAAAGGGGACACTAACAGATGGAAACTCATCCCATGCTCGTGGCTAGGAAGAATTAATATCGTTAAAATGGCCATCCTGCCCAAAGCAATATACAGATTTGATGCAATCCCTATGAAACTACCAGCAACATTCTTCAATGAACTGGAACAAATAATTCAAAAATTCATATGGAAACACCAAAGACCCCGAATAGCCAAAGCAATCCTGAGAAAGAAGAATAAAGTAGGGGGGATCTCACTCCCCAACTTCAAGCTCTACTATAAAGCCATAGTAATCAAGACAATTTGGTACTGGCACAAGAGCAGAGCCACAGATCAATGGAACAGACTAGAGAATCCAGACATTAACCCAGACATATATGGTCAATTAATATTTGATAAAGGAGCCATGGACATACAATGGCGAAATGACAGTCTCTTCAACAGATGGTGCTGGCAAAACTGGACAGCTACATGTAGGAGAATGAAACTGGACCATTGTCTAACCCCATATACAAAAGTAAACTCAAAATGGATCAAAGACCTGAATGTAAGCCATGAAACCATTAAACTCTTGGAAGAAAACATAGGCGAAAACCTCTTAGACATAAACATGAGTGACCTCTTCTTGAACATATCTCCCCGGGCAAGGAAAACAACAGCAAAAATGAGTAAGTGGGACTATATTAAGCTGAAAAGCTTCTGTACAGCAAAAGACACCATCAATAGAACAAGAAGGACACCTACAGTATGGGAGAATATATTTGAAAATGACACATCCGATAAAGGCTTGACGTCCAGAATATATAAGGAGCTCTCACGCCTCAACAAACAAAAAACAAATAACCCAATTAAAAAATGGGCAGAGGAACTGAACAGACAGTTCTCCAAAAAAGAAATACAGATGGCCAACAGACACATGAAAAGATGCTCCACATCGCTAATTATCAGAGAAATGCAAATTAAAACTACAATGAGGTATCACCTCACACCAGTAAGGATGGCTGCCATCCAAAAGACAAACAACAACAAATGTTGGCGAGGCTGTGGAGAAAGGGGAACCCTCCTACACTGCTGGTGGGAATGTAAGTTAGTTCAACCATTGTGGAAAGCAGTATGGAGGTACATCAAAATGCTCAAAACAGACTTACCATTTGACCCAGGAATTGCACTCCTAGGAATTTACCCTAAGAATGCAGCAATCAAGTTTGAGAAAGACAGATGCACCCCTATGTTTATCGCAGCACTATTTACAATAGCCAAGAATTGGAAGCAACCTAAATGTCCATCAATAGATGAATGGACAAAGAAGATGTGGTACATATACACAATGGAATACTACTCAGCTATAAGAAAAGGGCAAATCCAATCATTTGCAGCAACATGGATGGAGCTGGAGGGTATTATGCTCAGTGAAACAAGCCAAGCGGAGAAAGAGAAATACCAAATGATTTCACTTATCTGTGGAATATAAGAACAAAGGAAAAACTGAAGGAACAAAACAGCAGCAGAATCACAGAACTCAAGAATGGACTAACAGGTACCAAAGGGAAAGGGACTGGGGAGGATGTGTGGGTAGGGAGGGATAAGGGGGGGAGAAGTAGGGGGGTATTAAGATTAACATGCATGGGGGGGTAGGAGAAAAGGGAGGGCTGTACAACACAGAGAAGGCAAGTAGTGATTCTACAACATTTTGCTATGCTGATGGACAGTGACTGTAAAGGGGTTTATAGGGGAGACCTGGTATAGGGGAGAGCCTAGTAAACATAATATTCGTCATGTAAGTGTAGATTAGTGATAGCAAAAAAAAAAAAAAAAAGGGCAGTTCCTGTGTGGTAACCTCCAACGAGTTCTACACAAGGGTATAAAGGGCATATAAAAGTGTAGGCAAAGGGTCTGTTTGTGTTTATACAGAGGATCAAAGCCTAATTGGGCTACCCCGAAAATGAACTAAGATACGATATGAAAAAGAACTTCCAACATCTGCACTCTCTGGAAGACTCATGCCAGAAGATGATCATCAAAAAACCCCAACAAAGATCCTCGCACTGCTACAGCTGTAGATGCACGCATCCCACCAGTTCCTGGACTTGCCATGGGAATGAGGAAGGAGATATCTAAGCTGGCCTGTGCATACAGTAAAACAACAAAATTGGACTGGATCTATACTGTTGGAACTCAACCAAGAATTTGGAGAAGTACAAATTGTAGCGCTCCAAAGTCTTACAACTAAAAACTATTTACTGTTAAAAGAACATATGGCATGTGAACAGTCCCCAGGAATGGGTTGTTTTAATTTGTCTGATTTCTCTCAGACTGTTCTAGTTCAGTTGGACAATATCCACCATATCATAGATAAGTTTTCACAAATGCCTAAGGTGCCTAACTGGTTTTCTTGGTTTCACTGCAGATGGCTGGTAATTACAGATATGCTTTGGTTATGTAACTATACTCCTATTATGTTAATGTGTGTGTGCAATTTAAGTAGTAGCTTAAAACCTATACATGCTGAAGTTACTCTACAAGAAGATATATCAAAGAAATAATCAATCTTCCCATGTTTTCTTCCGCCTGCTACTTCTATAGCTTTTCTTCTTCCTTCCTAATTACAACCCTTAGAATTCGTGCCTCATATCAAATTTACCGAGTATCATAATTCTTCCAAGTGGTAAAGATACCTCAAGACAAATGCTGGGCATAGAAGCCACAGGGCATAAATATGCAAAGAAGTAAAAAGCTAACTTTTTCAAACAATAAGGCTTCTCTCTCACCAACTTCACATTTCCCTGTATGGCCCCGGAAGATGACTGGTTAGCCAGAGACGGGTAAGATTCCTCAAGGGAGGAACAACCTAAGACAGGCACAGTCGCAGGGGGGCCATCAGGTGAGAAATTGGGGATCAACAGAGGTGAGGCTTAGAACCTCACCCCCCCGCTCTGAGAGAAATCTTCTGCATACGTGGATGTTTTATTGCCCTGGTCTAGCTTGGATTAACACATAGTCTACAGGCACACACCTGATCATCTACATGTGCTCTCTTACAACACTAAACTATGTTTTCTACCTTTATCTTGTATCTACCTACCACTTCAGCATTTTATTAAAAATAATAATAATAAAGAGAGAAATGTGGTATCCACATATAAATCAAGTATAAAAACCAAATGAGTATTCATATTTGAACTGACTGTTTATAGTTCATAACGCATGAGCAAAACCGAAAGTTTCTGTGATGACTGCCCTTGTACTGTTCACTATGTAACTTATTCATTATGTAAGAATTTGTTCTACATGTAAGAACTTGTTTGTTATGCCTCAGAAGATTGGAGACTGACAAAAATTAGGCTTGGGGTGGAATAATGATTGTGCATTGAGAATTGACTCCCCTATACAGAATTTTATTGTCGTTAACAACCATTTGATCAATAAATATGAGAGATGCCCTCACAAAAAAAAAAAAAAAAAAAAAAAAAAAGGACAGACTTCCAATGGTAAAATAAATTAGTAACCGGGATGTAATGTATAGCATAAGGAATATAGTCAAGATATTGTAACAGCCTGGTAGGGTGATAGCTGGAACCTAGAATTATGTATATAAATGTTCTACCACTGTGTTGTACACTTGAAACTCATGTAATGTAATACTGTGTGTCAACTACCCTTCAATAAAAAATAATTATTAAAAAAAAAAAAAAAAGTTTACTTTAGAAACAACTAGATGCTTTTTCCTGCTCTCTTTGTAAACAAAGGTTTACATGCTTTTTCCTGCTCTCTTTGTAAACAAAGGTTTGCACATGTGCATCTACTGACTTGGATTATAAATGCAGTCAAACAGATACAAAGTAACGGTGCTCACAGTGGGATAGCGTCCAAAACATCATCCCATTTAATAGGTACTCAGAGCAACTAATTAGATGACCACTCTAGAGAGAGTTGGGCCAGAGCATTCCCAAATCTTCCACAGGAAAACAAATTCTAAGATCCTAGGGCTGGAAGGACTCATGGAAATCAGGCACCCCAATTTCCTCATTATACAAGAAAGAAAACTGAAGCTGAGAGATTTTAGTTGGCTTATCCAAAATTAGTCTGAAGACTAGAACACAAACCTTTTAATGATAAAGTAATTCTTCCAAAATTACTTTACCTTTTTCCTTCAAGATAGCAAAGTCGGATTAAAATTTTTTAAGTAAATTATACTAAATAGAAAATGGGAAAGAGAATGTCAAATAGAAATAAAAACCTATCTTGTTAAAAACAAAGTCTTATCAAGCACAGACTTAATTCCTCAATAATTAACATATCCCTTTTTTATTCCATTTAGATTGTATCACACCTTGTTTCCCTCCACAAGAAAGTCATTGCCAATAACTGCTTCCAGGCAGACACTGTTTCTAGCTGTTTCTGAAGTAAATGTGCCTCTTCCTGCTGCAGCCATTCATGCTGAGAATCACAACCTATAGCTGACACAGTACTCATTCTTCCTTTTATACTAAGTCCTCTTTAATGAAGAGCCAAGGGTTGGGAAGTATTTTAAAGTCCTTGTTCTCTACTGCTAGAATTTCAAATGACAAGAATGCTATGAACAAAAAGGACTGCAAGGGAGAACTGATAAAAATTTAGTTAACCTCTAGCCAAATTAATTGTTTTAACTATGTTGAATAAAAATCTTATTTCCGTATCTTTTTTCCAATATTCTACTTGTTTTATAAAATAAAATAGCATCTTACATTACATCTAATGCTATTTTATGTGTGCAGTCACTAAACAATCATTTTTCACCTATGTGAAACACATTTTCATGTTACTACATCAAATTTGGCAGTTTTGCAAACCTGAGGTTGAGAAGAACATGACCATTTTAAAGACAAACTTGAAGAGAAAAACAGTACTTCTCAAAACCTTTCACCAAAGACTTCACCAGCTCAAAAATAAATGAAATTAAGGCCTTTCTACACAGTGCTTGGAACCTAGTTGTCTCTAAGCAAATATTTGTTGAAATACATGAGGAGCCTTAAAATCAAAACCACAGAAAAACTCTATTTATATCAAATATTGAGTATCACCAAAACCTTGCATGGTCATAAAAGCTACACATACCCATTATTGCATCTAAACCTGAAGTTAACTTCATGAGTTCAGTGGGGCTATTAGTCCTATTAGAACAGTGAGGAACATGGACTAAACGCAGTGGTTCTCAACCAGGAGTGCCTGGAAATGTGGGGAGCTGGGGGAGTTTGGGTTGCCACACTGGCAGAAGAGGCAACCCTGGGGTTTAGTAGGTGGGAACCAGGGATATTAAACTGCATGCAATGTGCTGCTACAAACCCACAGAATCATCCAGCCCAAAATGCTACCACTACTGAGAGACTGACCGAGTATGATAAACGGACAAAGTAAAACTTTAAACTAGCTCAATCCAGTAACAAAATCCAGGAAATCACCAAGGATCAACCCAAAAGGAAATAAAGTATAAAAGCATATCAAATTCTCATGCTAAACTAAGAAATCTAGGCTACCTTCTCAAAATGGCAATATGGCAAGAGTAAAAGATGATCTAATTCCAAACTCAACATTATCCTGCCACCCTCTTTACCAAGTTTTCTATTTCTGTCTCATAACTGCCTCAGTGCCAATATTTGCAAAGTTTTATCATCATCTTTAGTTACTACTTCTTTGATTTTATTCAAAGCAGTCATCAAGTCCTCCTCCAGCTCCCATCCTACTACATGTTCTGGTTCCACTTTATTACCTATATGGACTAACAGCAACCTATGAAGTTTTACTTGGTCTATTCTTTTCATCCATGACACCAATGTCACATTAATCATCCTAAAAAATCATACTGTCTTCCTGGTATCATCTTATATAACTACAATGATTCCTCACTGAATATCAACATCCAGACAACTCAGGTTAACATTCAAGGCTCTCCACCAACTAGCTCCTTATTTCTCTCTCCAATTCAGTTAGGATCACTATTTCAATCAGTCTCTTTAATATTCCTCTAAACTACTATGATAATTCCTTTCTCTCTACTTTTGTCTACACTGTGTGCCTAAAATAATTTTGCCACTCCTCCTTCCCTGCCATTCTGAATCTGTATCTACTAATGTGTAGGAAATGTCATCAAATTCAATGAATTTATTTGTAATTTGACTTTGTGTAATGCCAATAAACCCCTAAATGATTCTCTACTTTCAATTACATTTATTGAGTTATAATCCTTTAGTTAGGACTGGAAACTTTTTGAAGGTAAGAATCACATTTTCATTCCTTTGAATACTCACCTGGAACAATATAAAGCTACTTGGAATCACAGAATTGTTTGTTGCTGATATCACCTAATACTGCTACCTTAATTTTAAAGGTAAGAAAAAATTAATTCAAAAACACACAATTCTTTAGGGCAAGACAAGAACCAGAATTCAGGCCATAATTTATAAATTTAACCTTAACACTAAATAAGTCCTTGTTAAATGAACTCCAAAGTACAAAAATCACTTTGTAAGCCTATATTCAGCAATATTACACTGCAATCTAAAGGACAGTTCTGTGCCTTGTCAAGGCATATTGCCTATTATATGTATTTTCCACAAGTCAAGAAGACAATAAATGAGGTTCTTTGTTAATAATTTGGGTAATTATAATAAAAACTCAAATTTTTACAAAAATTCAGTAAATTTAAAATTCCATTTTTCTGCTTAGTCCTTGAAATACTCATACACAAAATGATCTCACTGTGTTTAGACAAAAATACCTTAAGAATAAGATCAAAGTAGCCCATGGTTACAATAGAGTATGAAGCAAGAAATGACACTACTGAAACAGGAGTCCAGGTAAGAATAATTACTAGAAACACTGATCCTTCAGTGAATAATCAGGTTGTTTTATCCTAATAGTTCTGATCCCTAAATTACTCATAAGAATAAGATTGTACCTATTGCTACAAGGTAAAAAGAAGAGAATTAAGATAATTAAATCACATCACCACTACATGACTTGGTATATAAAATTACACTTCCCTGCTTCCTATAGGTAAGTACATTCCAACCTCGTATTTTCTGCAGAAATGGAGAAGGCTGACTGTGAGGCATGTTTATAATGATATCAGCAGTTATTTGCTCTACATTTATGGAGCAAATACATTAAATTTATCTTGCCTCATTATTGGTTAGATGATATTTAAGGACTCAGATTATCATTATTATTGTCTATAAACATTAGCTATCAGGTATAAGTTTCTCATTCATCAGTTTTCTTTGTTATAACCCTCAAATTTTTATTTTTAACTTATATAATCCTCCAACATTTAGGAAAACATCCTATCAGTCAAAATGGATATGCATTTCGAATTCTAATAGCCCAGTCCTACTTTTGAAAACATCTACTACTTTCTGCTCCACAGAAAATACTTTATCTAGAAGTGTATTTCTCTCCAAAGACACCTTCTCAGACAAATGTATTGCAGTCTACAAGAACTAAGAAAAGTACTAAGACACCAGCTGCAGTAACGAAAAATATAAAAGAGCAGGGGCCATAGAATAGACTTGTAATAAGTCTTCATGTTAAACCAATATGGAGCTTTGAAATCAGAAACTACAAATTTTAGTTGTCCAGTTCTGTAAAGAACAAAGAAGCTTACTATTTTAAATCATGTATGTAGAAATTAGATAAAAATTAAAAAGTCTTAACTTGTTCGTTATGCTTCAGAAGATTGGAGACTGTTCAGAATTAGGCTTGGGGTTGATTAATGATTGTGCATTGAGTCCCCTATACAGAATTTTATT